>NW_028185816.1:6140809-6196485 GCF_003343005.1 Rhea americana
GCATATATGGTATGCATATAAGGTATTTCCATTTCATATGTCCCATTCTTCAAAGGATCAAGTTTAATGCTGAGAGTACTTTGAAATTATTTCCTATTTACTGAATAAGCCCACAGAATTAAGACCAAGTACAACATCCAAATATGCATTCATGTTTGATATAGCAAATCAACATATTTTAGAAGTGTTACAAAAAACCTTGTGCAATCACTAGATGAACATGATACTTAAGAAAGTGATTAACATTACAACAAAAAATGTTCATAGCAGTGTTCTGGTCTTATATTTTCCTGCCTCAGAAATATACGAATTGAAACAACCTCACCAGACTTACATCTTGGAGCTACATAAGTATAAATGTATGCCCACTTACTTGCATATTTATATASAGATATTTATACATAGTTTTCACATACCTTTTATAGAGTACAAATGAGCATTTTCTAGTGCCTTGCTTAGGCAGAAAAGATAAAAGAAAAGAAAAAGTAGCTCAAAGATTTGTTTAGTAATCACTTTTAACACACAGGTRGTTCTTAAGCATTTTAGATGCAAATTTAATGAGAAAAGCAGCATAGGACAATGAATGCCGTACCACAACTGATTTTAAATATACCTGCTTCTACAGCAATTGGTTTCTCCAGGAGAAAAACTGTTTGTTTCCAGTGTGTTTTGGCATGAAATGGACCAGTTGAAAATAAGACCTGCATGGGAAGAGTTCAAAAGTTTGATTAAGAACAACATTTTCAATATCACATTACATYAATCAATTACCAAACACACACACATGAAGTACTTGCAACAGCAAAAAAGACTCGCTGCTGAAAACTGAGGTAGAAAAGCAAAACCCCAAAATGAAACAAATATAGTTTTCAAAGTAATTTTTAAAATTCATAACCCAAAATCCTCACCTTGTTATGACAATCCTTCTCAAAAAATACATCAAAATAACCAGCAATTGCCTATAACAAAGAGAAAAATACAAATATGATAAAGACTGAAGAAAATGTTCATCACTGATACAATTACTGTGATTTCCTTTTCAGGCTTTTACTTCCAGGAAGAGGCTTTGATTTAAAGATTTAAATGCTTTAAAATGTGCTAGAAATCATAAACCAAAAAAAATTTAAGCTGTYATTACACCTCAGCTTTACTCTACTCAACAAAGCAGTACTTTCACAAAAATATTCAGGCCACTATATCCCCATTATATAGGGAATAGTCAGAAACTTTCTAAAATAATCCATTCATCTTAACTGCAATTGGAATTAGATAAGAACCCTCCCCCCCCATCTTTTTACATGGACAAACCAAGAAGTGTAAAATTCAGTCCTTGTCCTGTATGGCTCCCACAACCCTCACTAAATGTGCGTACAGAATGAGAGACTCTGCAAGAGATGTTCAGTCTTCGCATAGCTTGACACCATTTTCCATAAAAACTCCCCGTGAACAGCAGCAAAACATAACCAGCCAGGGAATATTATTCTTCCTCTAGGACACACACAGTTAAGGAAAAGGATTCACAAATGCCTTGTGCTAGCCTTTCCAGCAGTTAATAGTTTCTAATAATGACTCCCCATAGCATTCTTCTCTCTGAGATTCCCTGGAACACTTCTTCTGTCCCTCCTGCCATCTCAGCCCTAATCTCAAAAAGAGCCTCTCTTCAGCATGTAACTCATCAGCAGGACTTGTCTTCCAGCTTGAAGAGGAAAAGAAATATGTAATATCTACACACAAAACAGTATCAATAGTACTAATTACAGAGTCTTTTAATACTGACTTGCTTTTYCAATGATAAATAAATTTGATACTCCAGAAATTCAGAGAATTCAAATAAAGCATTTAGTAGTACGAAGATGCTACTAAAAAACACCCAACACGAYAGCTTCACTGCAAAAAAAACTATCTGCACTCATACTTGTTTGTTTTCTATGATCTCCCTATGAAAAAGCTAAAAAGAATCAGACAATATGCCTAAGGAAGTTATAGTTTTCTATTACACAAGTCATTCTCAAGGAAAGATGCAGAATGCATCTGTTGAAAAGCTTCTACTATGGCAGCTGGAGAGTCTATCCTGCRATAACAGGGAGGGATTACCCTCATACCAACTGTAATACATTCAAATAAAATATGTACCAACTCAACAAGGACTARTCTGCTGCACAAAAACTCACTGCAAATTACTATCATCTCCTTCCTTTCACAGTACCAGTTCTACTCTCTAAAGCTATGAAACTGGTTATTCTGAATAGTTACAAAGGACAAGTTCTCTGTAGCATGCTCTTCATATTGACAGAGAGATGAATTTTGAGGAAAAAATGCCAAATAAGCTTATAAAATTAGGATAACATCTGAATGGCATATGGCTTTATCATTAAGTATTATGTGATCTGAATGATTACTAAATATTATTACTAAATGGTTCTGATATTTTTTCCTTGCTAGTTTAAAACCTGAATGGGCAACATGATGGTGAATACAGTGCCTTAAATCAAGTCAGTTTATATTAGCTTTTGTTACTTGTGTCATTTTCAACTAATGACATTCTAGAGAGGTGTGGAAAGCTCTGAATTCCAATGTAGCACAATATTCTTCAGAAAATGAAGAACGGAGATGCTATGAGACCTTCATGAGGAATGAGCATCAGATGCTGAAAACAGTGACTCTTCCACACCTTAAGCAAGGCCCATCACTCAATGCTGAGAATCTCATTCCCAAGTGAATTACAGCCTTGCCTCTAATACGCCTTTTTCAGTGAAGATTGAGAAGGTTTTGACAGAGTTTTATTGACCCATCAGACTAGTTTTATTGATCTATAATATTTTTGGGACACTAGTCAGTGATCTAAGTCACACAAATACTTTTCAGTCAGCAAGTCAATACTGATGATATGCTTGCAAGTAAGACTTAGGATATGATTACTGGGGAGAGGGAAGACAAGCTTGAAACACTAAAAGTACATTAAGAATTGAGGAAAAACTGGGTTCAAGAGACAGCAAAACAACTGAGCTACATTTTGAACCAGAAAGCTGAAAGAGTGCCCAAAACCCCAAGCACACATACCATTACACAAGAGAAAAGGCAAACAGAGCTAAGGGGGATGCAAAGATCTATACATCTTGCAGCAAAATGTAATGCAAACATTCAGTGTGCTACCCTAAGAAAATCTGCCTTGATTTGATGAACCTTTTCAGGAGTTAAGTACTGGCTGAAAGGACATTAGAATTACCAGCATATAAACCATCTCCTGCTATTTGCTTCTTCCTGYGCTCAGGGACACAGTAGATTTTTACACTCTATAAATGATCAGGTTAAATAACAACCTCRTCCCTTCCAGAAACAATTTTTCCTAACTGAAACATCCTGAAACACTGACTTTGAGTTATCTAAATCAAGAGTTAGTAACAGCAATTATTACATATCACAAAGASTACTACTTTAAGCGGAGTTCCAACTTCAGATATTCTCTCAACTTCCTCAAATTTAAGTTCTGAAAAATCTGCACTAAAACCTATATCCTCTTCCAGATATACTGCTTCCAGTCTATCAGTTAAAAATCTGAAAATAATTTCTTCAGTGAGCTATATCAACAGACAAGGCTATTAACGCCTCAGTCCTCCAGAGCTAAACAATAATGTTATGTTTAAATACATACAGAACGGAGTTTGAAGGATATTTTAAAAACTAACTGTAAGAGTAGATACTGTAATTTAGAAATTACCTAATGGGTACCTTTAACTATTTTCATAACTCCTTGGATGCCAACAGGCAGCAGCTCTTTGGATTTATAACACTGCACATAATAATGTATTATCTAACATTCTTAATCTTACTATTTGTATCAACCTTAAGTGTTCTAAATATTTTAGAAGTTATGCAGACTTTGTTGAGCTCATGTAATGAAATTTTAAATAAATTTTAGTAGTAACATTTTGCTGTATTAGAATGTATATAACTAAGTAGTGCTRTAAATCATTAAACTAGCTTTTATATAAGATTTCTTTCCAGTCTATGAAGCCATTGATCGAGGGAGGACATGCTAGCGCTATAAAAGGTTAGGTATRTAATTTGCAGGATAACTGAATGTTGATACCTAACAGAAATCACTCAACTTGGCAACGAGGAGGGAATACGTAGAGCTGCAGAATATATAAACATGATCAGTGRCAAAGCAGCAGAATACTCTTTACTGTCTACATTTATCAACTTCCTATCTTCATTTTTTTCCATTTTCATTAAGCCAAACTCACGGTAACATTTTATTTCTTGTTACCCAYACATTCGAGCTTGTATAAAAGTTATCAATTCAATGTAAATTTTTGCAGATCTGAGAATTGGTAACACTTAAAATCATCTGGAGATCACAAAATTGTTTGGCAGAACAGACTGAGAACTGGAATATTAATCCATTATCTGAAATATATGGAACATAGCTCAGAGAATGAGTTAAAAGCAATTATGAATCYAACAGTCAAAAACGTTCTTAATTATTTATTTACTCATTTTTTAATTCCTGGCTTTAACTAATGTATTTTCAGACTATTTTTGAGCCAATTAAAGAAAAAAGTGTGCACATGCACACATACAGACTTGGYCTATTTCTTTTGTTTTGGGGAATTCATTTTAGCTATTTCATTTGTTTTTAGTAAGTATTTTTAGCCAATCTGCAATTATATACCATGCAGTCAATCTTCAGATAGAAAACTCTCCCCTCAAATTTAATATCTTTAAGAAAACAAAAAGTCTAATACTAAACAAAGTAGCTACCGACCATCCTACTGGGTGCAATTTTTCCCATATTCACTACCATGGTTATTTCACGAGGTAATTACAATTGAGGGGGGAAAAAAATGCAGTTGAAATATATCAGGCTTTCATAAACACAGCTAGTGGCTTACCTGTAAGACAAGAAAACAAAATAAAAACTCAAATATGCTGTTCAACAGAAGTGCAGTTATTTGCATATGCTTAGGTAATAAGCATCAGCTGAARTTTCTCTCTCAGGGATTCCAGCCTCAGTTAACTATCTTCTTCCTTTYCTCCTCTTGATTTCACATGGAAGATTTCCAACACTCCCACACCAACAACATAGCACTTACGAAGGGACCCAGTTTATTCAAACAATAAATTTAATTCAGTTTATTTCTGAAAACTGAAATTAAATGTGGAAGGTTGTCTGATAAATTCAACGGAACATAGCATTTCAAAATTGTCAAATTAATCTCTGACACCCCACACTACAGAATCTAGAAAGAAGGATCTGCTTTAATCAATCACAGCTTTTTTTTAATGACGCGACTAATACGAAATYATGCTACAGAAGAATGTATTTCCTGAAACATACTTTTCTTTAATGTAAAGAGGAACAAACATCTTACAGAAATCRTCAGRTTCATCAGCCTCAATGAAAGGGTTGTTACAATGTGATCCTCTATAATACATATACATTTATATCTTCACTCAAACAGTAAGCTGTACTTTAATTCTTAAATATAGTGTTGATTTTTAAAGATCCTCCTGCTTTTGAGCTATCTTTGTCATGTTTTTATCTGCCCCAGACTAAGGGAATTCAACCATTTAACAACGGTACCCAAAGCTAGATTTCCAACTTTTATCTAACTTCTCACCTAAGGTTGGAATTGAAGAAGAAGTTGACAGCTTTCTACAGCCACCCAGCTTTGCTTTATGCAATCTAGGAATTCCAAAATCAGAGCATTACAATCTCACTATAATGCTATGATTTTTCTGGCATAGATTTATTACAAATGTTAGTAAGGAATTCCTATCACAGTATTTCGCATCCAGACCAGTACCTTTTTTAGTTACAGCTCTATTTTTTAAAAATTTCTTTTTGTTCAAAGAAGTCAGCTATGCTAGAAGTAGTGAAATATTCCATTTTCCAAAAATCAATTTTTGTACATTGTCAATGACACTGTACTTTTAACTCAGGAAAAAATTTTCTTTGCCATGTCACTGGCAAAGTGTTGGAGGACTCAAAGCTGCACCGCATAGATTTAATTACATCTCCCCAGAATGTTTTGTGAAAAGCTTTATACAAAACATTAGTTTTCTTTCAAGTCTTCCTTGAAAGAGCTATGAAAAACTAAAATCTACAATTATGATATCAAACTATTTCAGTACTGCCAAATGCAAGTGCTCAAACAAAATCAAATCAAAACAAAACCCCCCAAACCTCTGCAACCCTCATGTTATGTTAGTGCAAACCTTAAGCCACTACCAAAGGAGTGTTGGGACCTTACATTACCTTTCATTTTTCAAGACCTTAAGTACACATAAATGATGTTTTCTACTGTTTTTTCTACGATCACTAGTGCTGTATATTTAAAAAAAGAAATCTAACAAATCTAAAAAACCCCACATAGATCAGAAAGTTGAAATACCAAATAACAGCAGCTATAAAACTGTATTTTTGGTTAATATCTTTTAAAAACTTGCCATCTTCTCTGGCATCTTAACTTCTTTTAATATCTTTTGGTGTTCTTATAGTGTGATGAATAACACATAGTTCTTATATTTAAATACATTCCAGAAAAATAATTCTATAAAATTCAATGTCAAAATATTTTCCCTTCATTTGGTCTCAGAACTCTATCACAAATCGCTTTATATCAGTAACAGCTATAACTAACAATCACAAACTTCTATTAAATATTCAGTACTATAAAGCAAAGAAGTTTCTAGGGTTTGTAGGCTGAACAAGTCTTCCCTTGTTGTAAAATCTACTACGTATGGCTAAACAACACAATCAGAAAAGCAGAAGAGATCACCTACAAGCAGCACATTGGAAGCAATTATTCAAACATAAGCAGGTTAAGATGAAACAGAGCACTAGTCAGATTTTTACTAAAGAGGTCATCTTTTTACAAGCAGTCAAACTAAAGAAAAGGAACAAGCAAATAATCCCCTCTCTGAAATTCAAGATGACATTTTACAACTGCTATCATAGCATTTTTTTGTTTTAAGCATAAAAATAACGGTTATTTCTTCTGTTGCAGCTTGCCTCATCTTGCTACTCCACCTTTGACAGGTCATTTGCAGCTTCTCCAAAAACTAATCAGCAAGAACTTAAGCCTCTTCTACAAGAATATTTCAAGTGCTACACTCTTGAATACTAAGAACRAGCTAAACAAAAATAATGACTTCTAACCCAGTAATAAATAACTGCAACTCTAGTTTAACATTTGCTCAGCTCAGTGTTGGACTAGAAGATGTTATATATTAGGGAACACTGCAGCAGTATTATTCTTCCTGCTACTAATAAATAAATTGCCAAGAAAAAAGCAGAGCTGCAAAGACAAAAAAAATCAACCTCAGAACAAATACCTCACATTCACCCACAGAACTAAGGTTAATTAAAGAAGCAAAAAAAAAAAAAAAAAAAAAAAAAAAAAGAACAGATTTGTGTTATTCAGACAAATAAAGCAGCCGCCTGTAAAGGTTAACAAGAGTTCAGTCAACAAAAATAAAATACTCCTGAAACTACAATAGCAGCCATTAGCCTCTATCTGACTTTGTCAAATAGATTTTTTGATTAACAGTTCACTTATATCTTAAAGGTCTTCATCCATCATTGAGGGTTTGCATGGTGTTGCAAACACAAAAAACTGTAAATGTAGCACTACTTCCCTCCTCCCCAACAGATTCATTTGTCTTTAACAATTTTTTCTCCCTCTCTAAATGAARTATCTAGAGGCTAATTTATTTTCATTCATTCATGTCACTTGTATCAAATACATTAAGATCACAAAAAGCTTCAACATATGTAATAAATGAGTATTACTAAGTATTCTTTCTTTATATTCTTCATCTTATAGTCCTCAGCTGAAACGGAATGAAGAGACTAGATTTTAATTCAAATACATCTGAATACTAATGCTTTTTCGAAAGAAAATGGCTGTCCGTACATGAAGCATCTTAACAGGACAAAACAAATGAGACTGCATGAATCCTCATAAAGACTACTTTACCAATTCACTTAGGAACAAGGAAATTAAAAATTATCATCATCACTATCACCTACAGTGGGTAATTCATCATTCTTGTGCTTCGCTAGTATCATGTTCCAACAGTGAGTGGCTAGAGCAAATACAATTAGACAGCTGGCCACAGAAATGGGAGGATAATGTGCTTTTGATGGAGTTTATCCAAGCATGGAGATGGAATGTTTGTAATCCATGCAGCAGAGTTACTGTGTTTTCACCACAGTGGAAAAAATAATAAAAAAAACTTGTTATTAAAAAAAATGTATTTAAAAAAAAAATCAGAATCTGAAGATCACTGTAGAGGAGGCTATCAACAACTAAATAAATCAGAAGAACAAATTCTGCTTTGTAACATGTCTTTCCTTTAAGCAGGGAAATCTGGCATTCAAGGTATGTTTAATAATGGTACCCAAAGCTAGGTTTCCAACTTTTATCTAAAAGCATTTAATTTCTCACCTAAGGTTGAAATTAAATACTTACATGCTAACACTTATATTTGGCTCCCAAATGCAAGACTGGCCATCAAGAGTTTAAACTGTCTAACATGCAAGAAGATTCTAACATGCAAAGCTTTTTTTTTAGTCTGAATAATTTTCTCCAGAACCAACTTCATTTCCTTTTTCTTCCTAAAGGTTTTAATACCTCAGTCACGTCCTCTGGTTCATTATCCTTCTTTCACTCCCTTCCTCCCTCCCACCTTTTATATACATCCACTGCTCTTTGACATGTTCTCCTGGGAGCAATGAAGAGATACTGCCATTTTCCTCCCATGGGATATTGTTATTCAGCTAGGAAAGAAGAATGTTGATAGACTCACAGGGGAAACACTCAAACAAAAGAGAAAGTTTGTCAATTGATTTTTACACTGAGGGTAATCACCATTATATTTTATCTCAAAAGCTCACACAGTGATCAACTTAAAATACAATTAATGGAATATTTTCTTAACAGCATCTACTAACTATTATTAGCCAGATGCCTCATTAAAATCAGCAGTGACAAATCCTAGTTCTCTACCAGGAAAACGCACTTTTGCAATCTAATTAAAGTTATTTCCAGCCATTATCTTTGTAAGATTGAAATCAAGTCAACCTGCATTATAAGTCCTTTGAATCAATTTCATATAATGATTCCACACAACTGTTTTGTACCTTTAAAATCTTCTATCTGCAAAAGCTAAAGTAGCTTAATCRTAAAAGATAATACTTACTACTAAGCCACAGCAGGAAATAAAAATTAAAARAAAGAATACTCGGTCTGGGAAAAGTCCTGAAACGTTTTCCCCCAAAAGAAGTTAAAAACTAAGCAGCACGTGCAAGGTCACTGTTGTGTTTAAATATTTACTTTCACTCAATCTTTCCATATTTCTCAGGTTAATTTGAAAAAAATTTTTTGAGACTCATCTAATTGCTTGAAAACCTGGAAGAAAAATTATTTAAAGGATTAAGTTATTTTTATTTGGAGGATAAGACTGAATAAACACATCACAGAATAATTTGCAATACACTTATGTACATGAAATACAGAGGTTGGTCTGCTGGGATCATTATGTATTCTTTTTGATGTATTCTTTTTTCTGTTACCATACAAAGTTTGAGGGTTTGGGGGGTTTTTGGGGGGAGGAAATTCTCAGTAATTTGAAATTATTTATAGGCTACAGGAGAGACTCAAATCAGATACGCTCCAATTAATATTGTGCTCTTAGCTTTTGGAAACTGCAGTTTCACTAGTTCTCTCCAGCACACCACTAAATCTGGGCGCTTCTGTCCTGACTCGCTCCATTTATTTAAAAACAGAAAACAGTTAAGCCTACTGCCTACTGAATTGCCTGGTTTTCACCAAGCAACCTCTAGGACAATTAACTGACACTATCATGTAAGCAGATAATTAATGAWGAGGTCAACAGCAAGGCCTTCTGAGAGAAGGACAGTGATAACATCTAGAAAAAGTATTTCAGGACTTGCATTACCATTTTTCATGAAGTTAGAGGTTTTATTAAGAACTGACACAGCAAAATAAAAATCAAAGGATGAAAAGGAGTTCTAGGGCTCATGCCCCAAAGGTTAGCGTTAGAGAGGCTAATCTTCCTATGCTCCCTCCAAGAACAGAAAAAAGGCTCTGCTTCCCCTAAGCAAAGCTAAACTGCTTTCCCACAGCCTTTATGAAATCCTTCCCAAAGTATTAACCATAACAATTTACAAGGTCGGGAATAAAGTACTGGCAAATCAGAAAGCAGCTAACTTTTCTGTTGAGACGGCAAATAAACAAACATAGAATTTCAATAGTATCTAGATGAAGTGGTGGGGGGAAGACAAGAGGGAAAAACAGGGTCAGATTTTAGAGAACTTCCACTTCTTACTCAGAAATCAGAAACGCAGCTCTTCCTGCACAACAGGCGCTAGGAGTGTTCCAGGTCATACTCAAAACATATGTGCTAATGAGTTGATAAAAATGCTGTTGTATTGCTTTGACTCCTGTCAGCTACCACAAAAATGCAAACGCTTTTATGGAATCAAGCAATAGATCAATCACAACACAGCTAATGCCTGCAGAGTTGCCATCCAGAACACTAGCCCTTCAGTGATTAACACTGTGTTGGCTACTCCAGCTGGATAAGGCCAAAACTCCTTGTTCCACACATCATCTAGATTACTTCTCATCAGTGCTCTGCTTCTGCAAAACAACAAAAAACAAACAACAAACAAACAAAACAGCAGTAGCAGTAATACCTTCTATATTGTTGACACTATTTCTAGAACATTAACTGTACACTCTTCTATGCACCTTGAAAGAGGTGTCCACAGAACAACTGACCTATGGCATCAGCATTACCAACAATAGTATACCTAAGCCTTCCACTTGTTTGTGCTGCTCACAGTYGGAGCCAAATTTCTGATAATATTGGTCCGAATTTAGCTTTGCCTTTAATGCCAGCATTTGGAAAAGGAGGGTTAAGTTTCTTTTCATACTTTCAGGGCAAAAAAAGAGAGGGCTGAGAAGGGGCAGCTTTGAAATGACCTTTAAGTTGTGAACTAAAAACTTTRATGTATATTGGCATATAAGGATGAATTTTTAAATCACTATTTATGTGAAAGGTAATTTTTTCTAAAAAAGCTAAAGTATTTTTAAACATTTATACTAAAAATGCAAAAATCAGAATAGCCAAGTACATTTAAAATTTGGGGAAATACAGGTAGCTTTCTCTTTCTGTTAAAAAAAAGGCTAGGAGAACAAAAAAAGAGGCAAACAAGGAAAAAYATCAAATATTATTTTCAAAGGACAAATTACAATCTGAAAGCATCTCCTAAAAATTCTCAATATAAACAATAGACTTTTATTGTTCATTTACTGCAAGATTAGGCAGCCTGATATGATGGATGAAATGTCAATCTCCAACTAAACTTCTACAATCCATCAAAAAAAAAAAGTGGAAGTTTCAATCAAAGTGTAAATAATCCTAAATGATAAAGTGCAAAATACTTCATAGGTCTGATTGGCTTTTTTAGAACCAGCATTCACCACAACATTTCAGAAGCACTGCTCTTTCTCAAGCCTCCCAGGAAGTTGTAAAATGCAGCTATGAATTTATAAGTCAATTATATAATAAGCAGGAGCACAAAACAGAAATGAGATATTTTTATAAAGGTCTAGTGTATGGGAAATTATACTTACAAAATAAGCTACTTTACCCTATTCAAACATCAAAGACGATCAAGATTTTGTAGTACTTTCCACTTATCAGCTATTCAGAAGTGGCCAAATAAAGAAAGTTAACCAGGGCTGCACTAGAGCCTGGTCTAAAATTAGAGTTGACCTTGCCTTGAATGGGAGGTCAGACCAATAGCTCCCTGAGGTCCCTTCCAACCTAGACTATTTTAGGATTCCTTTACTAACCACAAATAGATTTTTGCATGCATTACAAAATATAAAGATTTCTCATTAACAAAAACAAAGAAGTTGATGTGCTTTTACTTAATTTGGTGTTAATCAACATTTAATTATTTAATTTGTACATAACTACTAACTTACATTAATCAGAATGTTTTAAATTCTAAATACAACAAAAGTTCCATGGAGCTCACTGAGATATTCTTATGCATCCTGAAATACAGGAACAGTGGTGGTAGCAGCATGAAATACATGCAGATCCATCAAAAAACAGGTATTACATCTCCTGATCTGGGTATTTAAGTTTTCAAATTTTATTGTTGTTTATATTTACAATTTTGTATTATATTACATGATATTCTTATGACAAATTTGTGTCCATATCAGAAGACCGCATCTCTACATAAATACACAAAAGCAAAATAAAACAAATTTTAACAGACTATCATTATTACACAATATATTAAAAATTAGTTACCAATTGTCTCTTTGGACTTGAATCTGTGATGTGCTGTACTTACAATTGCTAAGCATGAAGCTCCCAGCAGAACTATCACAGTATGCTAAACAAGAATTTCAGTTTCTATTACAGATCTCAAAGCTTAATATAAGCTTCTTGCAAATTTTACAAGAATATTCTTAACAGTGGATAGAAAGTGTTTATAGATAACATTAAACATAAAAGCATATTACTGTACTCTAAGTCTGTAAAATTAGGGCATCTTGCCTTTAATGTTAGGATGTAGTGTTAGAAATTGCATCAAATTATTACTTTAGTCTCTATCACCAACTATCATCCCCTCCTACTTCTTCTTTAATTATACATCTAAGAACACTTTTACAAAGTTAGAAGATTAAACTTGGAAAAGTGTTTTAAGAAGTCTAATGCTGCAATAGAAAACACAATACAAGAAGTACATGTTTGTCTTTTGGGAAAAATGGGACTACTGAAAGGCCAGTGCACCACAGTGCCTGGTAACCACTACTTTGTGCCTATGATTCACCATCAGAAACTAAGAACAGAGTTAAAATGGTTCAAACCTTTGCCAAAGATTCTACTCTTTCCTGGCTCGACATATGCAAGAAACTCCTGTCATCCTCAGTATATTTTATTCCTTGGAGAAAAATGTTCAATGTTCTCACTTCACAGTCATGCTTTTCGGTCTTGCTCAGAGTAGCCCTTTAAGWTTTCCCTGGCAATCCATAAAGTCAAACACAATACACAGGCATGGCAGATGATTGGCAGATGATGTTTCAATAGCCTTTCAAGATCTACTTTTTCCTGGTCTATTTCCCGCTGTCCTACTTTTATGTCTTGTCAATTTAATCATAGGGTTACTTTTTTTTTTAAAAAAAAAAAGGCAATTATTTGATCTACCAATCTTTCTGCTTAATTGCCAGAGACTTGAATGGATTTAAAACACAAGGCACAAGGGTCTCTCAAGTAGTTCGGAGCTGCAAAACACATACAAAGTAATTCCAGTCCCACACTGTACAGACRTGTGACTCCATCTCCCCTTTCATGAAGCTATTATAATTAAATGCTCCTAGGTATGAGAACAATGATAACTGGTATACAGCTGAGTTTTCAGAAACATACTTGACTTTATCTTCATAAGTCCCAATTTAATCTTTTCCCCCTCCTTAACCATATTTTTAGATATCTTCCAACCCTTGTCTTCCATCCCTCCTCTGATTGTCAGAAAACTGATGCAAGCTGTTTTAAAATCACTCCAATTTGAGCGCTATCAATCACTACTTACTCCACAGATCATCAGAATTTAGGGAAAAATTCATTTCTTTACCATAACACCACAGTAATATCAAGTGGGAGAAAAGCTTCCCTGTTTTTGAATTGCAAAATTACATTTGCGCTGRGTCTTAAAGATGCTTTAATGTTTTTATAGTTTTTAAAACAAAGTAATACATTGTGACCATATTTCTATGTTTTCTTAAGTAACTTACAAACTGAGATTGTTTATCCAGATTCAATTTGTTTCCTTGAATCAGTGCCCATAGGTAGAAGTAGTAAAAACATAGTACATACGTAAAAAGTAGGAGATAGATTTGTATAGGCTGGAATGAGAGGCATGAAAGTTCCTCCAGTGAGTTTCATTCAAATTTAGGCATCTAATCCATTATTACACTCCTTGAAAATCAGCCAGAGAAAAACCTAGTTTTCAACTTCCACACTGTTTATAACAATTCCTYGTCTTGGCAACACCTGAGGGTTTGTATGGCTTCTTGAATTAGTTCGGAATTGCTCTTCACCTAATAGCTCAGGAGTCTGGAAAACAGCTGCACTGTCTCATCAAGGTCATCCTTAAAGAACTCGTGGAACATCCCAACCTCTCTATACTTAAATTCTTCTCATTAAAGCTTCCTTGGGGGAAAAATGTTAATAATAATATCAAAAAAACCTTCTACTTAATTCTTTTCTTCCCTACTCCAAAGTGAGCAATCTGTGCATCACAACTAAGCCAAATCAGAAAGCTACCTCAATGTAAGTAGCAGTCTTAATATTCCCAATTACTGTTGCTGAAACAACTCATTTAACTTCAACAACTCATTTCAACTTCAAACACATTCATTCTTTGCATGTTATTAACCTTGTAACACCTTTATTTCAGAAGTTGTCTACAATCTTGCATGCAGTTTGTTAAATGAAAATATTTGGCATACTCCTTGAGGTATTTCAGTGGTGCCCAGTGACAGGACAAGAGGCCATGGGCACAAACGGAAACACAGAAGTTCCATATGAATATAAGAAATTTTTACCGCACTTTTTACTGCAAGGGTGACTGAGCACTTGAACAGATTGCACAAAGAGGTTGCAGAGTCTCCACCCTTGAAGACTGTCCMAAAACTGTCCAAACACAGTCCTTAGCCTGCTCTAGGTGACTCTGCTTGAACAGGAGAGTTGAAATAGATGATCTCTAAAGGTCCCTTCTAACCTCAACYACTCAGGTGATTTATGTTACAGAAACGGAAACACAAAATAYTGAACAGAAATTGCATTTACAGAAAGAAATAGAGGACATTTTCCACTCATTCCAAAGATCAGTGTTTCTCTCTAGTTTCTCATTACTAACAGGTACTGAACAATCAAAAAAAAAGCAGCAAARTGAACGTGCATTTATGTAAATTCAAACTGAACAATGTCAGTACAACTTTAAAGAAACATTTTAGAGATGCCCCAGCAATCTTGCTTTTAAAACTTGAAGAGGTTTTTGTTTAYTTCTTTTCATCTTGACTAGTGTTTGCCAGACAAATAATATTCAATTAGGTAAGATCACAGACCCAAATTTATTGGAGATTCGTCACTTAATTTTATGCACCATAATCTGTAATATCAAGATGAACAGGGCTATGTTTGCTGTAAACTGAATCCCTCTCCAATCAACCTCTACAACCTTTGCAGAATTAGTGTTCCTTTGGATGTAAGCCATATATTAACTTAAATACAGCAAATACAGTTTAAAAAATTTGGCTAACTACTAGCAATTTAAGAGATTCAGGTTCAGATTTACTTATCTCAGAAAAGCCTTCCTGGAAATTGTGACTACACGTATCATTTCTAAGTGTGATGGTAACAAAACATGTCTGAACAGACAGCTCACATTTCAGAAAATGGGTCAGGGAACAAGAAAACATTTCAGTGATATTATTTCCCTTTCCCATCTACCTATATTATATCATAATATTATTACTAGAGGTTTTTTTGTAAAGAAGCATTTTTACAAAAAAAGGCTCATTTTAACACCTCTGTAAAGCAGAAAGAAACATTTCAAAGAAAAAGATTGATGACAAATGCAGCTTAATTAATACACTGGCTGTTAGTCCAACACAAGGCTGATCATACATAAAAAGATATCGTCTTACCGTACACCTTGTGCTCGTCGTAAT
This sequence comes from Rhea americana, assembly GCF_003343005.1. Lineage (NCBI taxonomy): Eukaryota > Metazoa > Chordata > Aves > Rheiformes > Rheidae > Rhea > Rhea americana. The sequence continues at coordinate 6,156,604 of NW_028185816.1, forward strand.
TGTTAGAGTGAATTCTTCAGAGAAGTCTAAATCTGGAATGGATGCAGTATTACAGTTGATATGCTATTGAAAGGAATAACAAAATTCTGTTAAATTAAGATCTCTTGTTGGATGAGCTTCAGACRTTGTTCAGCTGATCCCACAAAAATTTAACTTTTCTAGGGCAGTAGTAATTCAGTGCTTCAAAAATGGGGAGAAGAGCCTTAAATATGAWTCAATCATACCTGCGCACTGACCAAACACCTAAAACCTCTCTTCCCCAAATAAACAGACACTTTGACTAATAGTGGATTTGAACTARATATGGTAGTTCATGTTCTTCAGGACAGTTGCTCACTTCAGTAACTTGATGACAGTTGTTCATAGTAAATATTTAAGCAGCTTTAACATGCACATATACAGGTATCTTCAGTAGAAATTAGTTAATATGGCCACAGTTTCTCAAGTCACTTCTGTTGTGGAAGTAGTCTTGATATTCTTCGAGACACCTTGCCACTCCGTATCTTTTTACCTTCCTCTGTTCTACTCTCCTTGCTCTTACAGCCACATAGYGTACTGTAGTCATAAACTGATGTAGGTTAAAGTTGTCTGCTTTTTTTGACTTTCCAGATTAGTTTTTTTATTGGTCACAGAACRGTCAAGGTTGAAAGGGTTCTCTGAAGATCATGTAGCCCAATACACTACTCTAAGTAGCGTCAACTAGAGCAGGTTGCTCAGGACTTGTCCACTCAGGTCTTAAATAGCTCCAAGGATTGGGACTCTACTCTGGGCAAACACCACCACCACCACCCCTCCCCCACCCCGTATTCAACCACCCTCAGAGTAAGAAGAGCTTTCTTATGTTTAAACAGGATCTCCTGTATTTCCATTTGGGCCCGTTACCTCCTGCCCTATCACTGGGCACCACTGAGAAGAGTCTGGCTCCAACCTCTTTACACCCACTCGACAGTTATTTACACACACTGACGAGATTCTCCCCTGAGCCTTCTCCTCTCRAGGCCAAACAGTCCCAGCTCTCTCAGCCTCTTCTCGTACGACAGAGGATCCAATCCCTTATTCACCTCCGTGGCCCTTCTCTGGACTCACTCCCCTATGTCCATGTCTCTCTCGCACTGGAGAGCCCAGAACCGGACCCAACACTACAGCTGTGGTCTCACCAGTGCTGAGTGCACGGCAATCGCCCTCCTCAGACCTGACGCCGACGCTCTTCCTAACGCAGCCCAGGAGACCACGGGCCCCCTTTGCCGCAATAGCACATTCTAGCTCACGCCCAGCTTGCCCACCAAAAACCCTGGGTCCTTTTSCRCAGAGCTGCTTCCCAGATGGTCGGCCATCATCCTGTACCGGTGCATGAGGTTTTTCCTCCCCAGGTGCAGGRCTTTGCACTCCCCTTTGCTGAACTGCCTAAGTTTCCTGTTTGCCAGTTTCTCCAGCCTGTCAAGGTCTCTCTGAATGGGACACAACCTTCTGGGGTATCAGTACATGAAGTATCAGTGCAACATAAGAGTGAGGAAAAAGCAGAGGGGGCACACCACTGCTTCTCTGACAACCATTCTGGTTTGAAATGATCACAAAAGCTAGTGCATCCAAGGCTGAAGTGAACATTCATAAATATTGACACACAAAATGGCAACCCATCTTTCAACATTCTTATTTCATATATTCTGCACATTTTAAAAAGTGAAAAAGTTCAGATTTCATAGTTGTTCAGAAAACACTTCACCACACTTTATTACTGAATTAAGTTTAGTTTACATAGTCAAACAGCTAAAATGTTTCATCCAAGAATGCCATACCCCACTGAAATTAATCATATACATTTTTGTCAATATTTCTTGATGATGCCTTTTCTTTCTTTAGGAAATAACATCCTGGAAAGTTATGTCATAAACTAATCAAAATAAGGGGCAGCTAATCTGAGGAAGCACACTAAGCTATCTTCTGTACAATCATATGATAAATTGGAACATTTTAAACTTCCCCTCAAAGTAAAATCCATTTGTTATGTGGAGTAGCTATTGATTAAAACTATTTACCTATAATGCTATTACTGCTCAWCTCATTAATTTTGCTAGTTTGTACTATAATTCCAGTAAATGAGCTCATATATTGGCTTTAGTTTATTTTAAAAACATATGATTTTTACTGAAAACAAATGKATATAAAACCAAGTGTAATAGTTATGTGAACTGCTTCAGAATGACCAACTTTGCTTAGCACATACACCTGAACTAGGCAGTGACTGCTCACAATAGTATATACTTAAAAAGAGGCATAAAGCATTAGCTGTTAGGGATATATTTTACTAATACCAGTAATACATTTTGCTTGTAAAATGGCAACAGTTTACAGATTATATTGCTAATAATAGCTAAGACTAAATTTGTCCAACAGCTTTCAGTTTAAAGATGTTGTTTTCATTTGTTTATATGTTTGCCTAGCAAATTGAGATATCGTAWCTCTTCCATGCAGCTGCTTATGTATAACATAATATGTTCTACCAAATTTGACTTTTTATAAAGAGTATTCAATTTCACTTCCAGTTGAATTAGAACATGAAAAAAAATGCTGAAAAAAATGACATATGCAGGYGAAAAAAGTGCCTACACTTCACCAATTGCACAAACCTGTAGGACACCTAACAATTACAGCCTCACTTTCTTGATCTTAACATATCTGTTTTTGGATAACTATCTAAACTTACTAGATATAGTCCAGATAAATTCTGCCCYTAATGAATTAATCTTACCTGTTAATCTACAAAGTACATTTCAACACCCAAGTTGATCACTCTACCCTCTCCTTGCATTCAGAAGAACGTGTAATCATAGGGCTCATGTCACATAACCTATATTAGGTGTCCTTAAGGCTTAATATTTCAAGTCTCATAACATGTATTTCATTCCACTAACTATAATGGAAGTCTTGTCAGCTAGCTCAGATGATACAAATGCAAAACACTGTTAATGACAGATGCCCCTAGAAGTTCAGARAAAAATTCTATATACACATTCAGAATTTAAACAATGTGCAGGAAACAAGACTAAAAGCCAGCAAAATCTAGATCCTGAAAAATACTGAAATTTTTCAGGAATCCCGAAAAAAATCTTTTAGGCTTCTTTATTATTTATGAATTAAAAATCCTGAAGGGGAGGGGGAGGAAATAAAGAAGAGATGCGCAAGACCACCAAATTAGTTACCCAAGTTAAAGTAATTTCATTGTCAGCACTCCTTACATTTGAATGTTTGACTTCAAATTTAATCGCTTTTACTCTTTTCTGTAACAATTATATACAGGAAAAGCTTAAACAGTAACTTGCACTGGTATAGACTAATTTAGGACAAAACTGTACTTCAACCRTTACTGTTTCTGCAGCAGGGTGGTAACTGACCACTGCAAGTAGTCTCTGTGCTGGAAGACACTGGAACTACTCGCAGAATGGTGTCAAGTTCAGCGATGAGCTCATTAAGCCCATTTTCTTCTACACAGAAATAATATAGAAATGCATCTAATTAGAAACTACATCTTGACTAAACAGATAGTGATTCCCACTGAAGGACAACAATATTACTGCCTTAATTGTTTTAAGGCAGAGAAGTAACTATATGAACAGCTAAACTGGCATTGTAGCATAACACCTCTGAGCCAAAACTAAGCCACAGGATCTTGGCTACTGTGCTGTGCTGCTGCTTGTACCATGAAATCTTATAGGTTTCTTTAAGAATTAGGCAGATAACAGTAAATTCACCCTGAGCARATTAATTTGAAAGCACAATTCATGTAATTACAACTAATATGAAAGATTTTACAGACTACAAAAATTTGTATTTGATGGAAATTACAAACAAACTAGCAAAGCTTAGGGCACACCTAACTTGGGCAAACTCATGTTACAGAAATTATTGGGCAAGTCTGTATCATTTCAAAAGTTCAAATATTTGAGGACAACTTTGAAGATAAGTAAATATGAACATTTTCTTGACTTCTAGCTTAAGAATTCTGCTGTACCATAATTTCTCTCTTGTATTTCTATCTTGAAGAAAAATACAGGAGAAGGAGGTGATATCAAGAAAGTATGTGGCTAATCAACAGATGGAGTCATCTGACCTGCTTCCAAATAAGAAAACAAAAAATAATAGCTCTTCTCTCAATGTGGTCTGAATTGTTCCAATTATTACTAASCAGAAAATTCTTTGGACTTTCAAATCAGCCAAGAGTTCACAATTTGAATCTCATCACTTGGATGCTTTCATAAATGAATCAGTGTACAATGAGAAACATTGTTCACAGGGAAAACTTTACTACTTTTCTATAATATGAATTGCAATGAAAAGACAACACAGAACAGTAAGCATAAAATTGAAATCAATGATTAATGCAGAAACTACTGTTATATCAAACACAGGAGCCATTCTGTTCGATGAAGCTACAAAGAATGAAGTGAGTGATCCTCCAATGAAAGATCTTTAAAGCCAGCTAACTTTACACAGAAATAGATAAGCCTTACTGTAACTCAGTACACTGGCTCAGGTGAAGAGGGAAGGAAAGCGAGACAGACTATATACTCCTGAGTTTTCCRTAATAATTTCAATTTTACAACTTGTAAGTTACAAAAAAGCAGTTTTTTTTTTCTTTTTGAAAAATGGATGACTTCTTTATTAGGAGCTAAACCTTGGTTAAAAAGCAACAAATACAAGTCTTAAAGTGTTAACACTATTAACTTGATTGCATTTGTTTCACTTAAAAGATACTAAGTTAAATACATTTTGTTCATATTAAACAAACATATTTTAGACAACAAATGGAAAAATAATATAATGAAACTTTTAAATCTTACTACTAAAAATTTAAGAAGCACGTTACCTTAATGACACTGGCTGCAGATATAATTGTATTCGGATCCAGCACCTCCACAACAGCTTCTGGAATTACCACCTTCTTCATGCAAGACATGTCAAAGCCATATACATCTTCCCAGAAAACTAGCTTGTCCACATGTTTATTCATATCCCCCACAGCTACCAGACTAATAGTGCATGTGTCAGGATAAACTGTAACAAGAAACAGATTAGTGAAATTTTGTTTCAGATATATTCAGAAAATTCAATTAATTCAGAAAGATTCAATTTTAAGTGATTAACATCTTAACAGAATAAATAAAAGAATTTATTTCTRTTCTGGTAAAAGACAGCTACTTTATTTTTCTGAAGTTCCATTTCTCCACAAAAGAGATTAGATAGTGGAATTTAATTTCCCTACACTACTCTGGTAACAGTATTACTGCTCATGAGAAGGTATCTCTATAGTTGAATCCCACTGCCAGGAACATGGAAACTTRTTATCTGATGAAAATCATTTCATACAGCCTATTCTAGCTTCTATACAGAAACTGCTCTGAAATTTAACAGCTGCTTGCCAGACATCCCAAGGAAWTTTCAAGTGAGAGTTCTGCAGTAACAAGAAATCTTTATGAAAAGACCTTATTCCAGAAAAAGTCAAATATTCTTAGTCAAGTATTTTATGTCTAATTCTCATCAGCTCTGGGTGATACATACCTTACAACCTAAGAATAGTTTCTGGCTACCAAAGATCACACACTCTTCTCCTGTGAGCGTCCAAACAGTAGGGAAGCGACTCAACAGCCAGAAAAGGACTTCCTCGTTCATTCTTCCCCACAGTTTTTGGGCAACAGCTACTCTGTCTTTACATTTGTGTTCTCCCTTCTCCCAAGAGTATCTTCAGAAAGGTATCTACAGCTTTCTCAAACAGTAATGGAAGACTGGTATTTACCTGCTTAACAGCTGCCTACAAAGTTAGTTAACCTCTTGGCAATCTCTTTGATGTTTGAAAAAGTCACAAAGAACACCAGCTATGAACATGGCTGTCTACAGGCACATAAAGCAGCACTATAGTTTAATGCATTCAGATAGTAAGAAAAACTCATTTGAAGGCTTACATTTAGCTAGGTTTCTCTCCATAAAGGAATTCACATTTTTCATTTTTAGAGTTTTCAAGCTTCTAAAGCCATATGCAGTGGATGCTTTATCTAGCTTCAGAGCAGGATGCTTGCTACTAAGCACCTTTTTTAACTGATACATGAATGTAGCAGTGTTAATAAAACTGAAGATAACTTTCTCTTTTTCTCCCCAAGATCTGATGAACTGTAAAATTGATTTTGTCTTCAGCTCCACTTGAAGTTGTAGCTTATCAAAACGAGTATGAAGAAATCATTGGTATACCATGTTAAGTAAGAAAGGTAACTGTTTTGCCTTGTAAAATACTGAAGATAAAACTAGTAAATTGCAATTGCATCCTTATATAGTGAGAGTATTTTTAGCCCAAAGAAATAATGTTATATTCTCAACAAAAAGGAGTCTTCACTACAGAAGCTTTTTCTTTCATATAAGAGATTAAAGTAAAATCAACCTCTACCTTTGGAATGACTAGTTTATATATATATATATTAAAAAAAAAAAAAGTCCACTATCATTTTTCTCCCTTTCTGTTTAAAACAGACCAATAAAAAATATTGGTAAGCTTAAATTAAAAACTGTATGATAAGCTATCATCTCCACATTGAGGGGACGAACTCAAAGCARGTAGGCTGTTCCTGGAACAGCCTACAATTAATTCAACAGTAAAAAGGGAATTTGATGAGAATCAAAACAGGAAGGCATCCAAACTGTCTCATTTGAAATCACTTGGTTCCAGTACACCTGACAGCTAACAACAACAACAGAAATCAATATCTGGTGGTAATAGCATTTGCTAGCAGTTTCTGGAATTCTCAGTAGGGGTTTTTAGTTTCTCAATGTTCTCATGCTGCTGTTTACTAGTTTGACAACTGCACTGTATTACGTTTACATCCCAGCATTTCAAACCTTCAAGAGTCACCACTGACCCTCCAAAAATTAAAAGACAATATGAAACAGGCAACAATAGCATATAACTACAGCCTTTAAAAGAATATATTTTCATGGAAATGCTCTTGATAGCAAAGGGTGTGGGGGGAGGATGTAAAAAAGGAGTGAAAACTCTAGTTATAACCCCTAGTTATAAAATTCACAGGAATATGCTCGCAAGCTAGTGGTGGTAAAACTGCAAAAGGAGATGGAAAATATGATTAAAAAGGTGAAATACTATTTTATAACACTCCTTCCTTGGACTAGCCCACATTTCTGGGACATTCTGTTAACAAGAAGTTCGTATGTCTATCAGACATGAAATAGTAGATGTTTGAGTGTGACTAAAATCATTTTTTATTAAATCTCTTTGTCTAGATGCCAAATTCTTGGAATAGTAGAACTTATGATTGATTATATGAAGCATTTAAGAACAAGCAAAAGATAAATGCTAATGCCTAGATTTCATCTTCATTTTTTGTTTAGCCTATAAAAAACAGCAGCAAAAAACAGACAAAGCCTGTTCTGACTTCAGAAACAGAAATCCAATTTCCACAAGCAGGACACAAGCGAAAGACTACAGCAATATACCAACTTCCAAATTTACCAATCTAATCATGTCTAGAAACATACATTATATTGATGTTTGACTAGAAACATAGACGTGTTGATCTAAATATCAACCTAAACCACCTAARTACAGAAACATTTTGTAAATATTTGAGAAAGTATTTAAAATTGCATTTTTCTTTTCACTCGTTACCCTTGATTCCCCAAAACCCAAACCCTCCGCTCTTTCCACACCACTGTGCTGACAGGCTTGTCATTTTACTTTTTTTCTGATTAAATCTATAATTAAATAATTATTCCTTCTCACAGGTTAAATTAACAAAATGCTGATTAGACAAAAGCACATACTCAGTAACACTTTCACAGATCCATAGTTTTGACATCTGTGTCCTTCTCGACTCAGTGCCCAGAAATCATCTGTCACTAGTAACAGCTCACATGGTAAGCTCACATGGTAAACAGAATAAGACGGGAAATTCCGTCACCTCTTAGTAATGCCTCACAAACCTCAWGACCAAAGAATAAAACAACAATCCTCTGGATACAAAGAAATTATTCCARGTGAGTATCATCATTATTTTGACATGAACAAGCAAAAACAGTKACATTTTCAGTGATGCATTCCTTACTTATGTCACCCCCAAACAATGTTCACCACACTCAAGCGTATGGAAAAAACACATCATCAACCAAGTAACAACTGCAAAGAATAAACCACATGCATCCTGGGCAGCAAGAATTTTATTTTCCCAAATAAAGCTATCATATACTGTACACATTACACTACACAGTTTGGCATCATTCATTTCAGTATGCCAATAGACTAAGTCAAAGTAGCTTGACTACATACCATAGTAGCTGTGACTGACTGAACACAAATAATAGATATTTGGATTCTATTCCTAGCTCAGTCACTGAAAGGTTTGGGCAAGTCAGTGCTGCCTCTATTGCTTTTCTAAGCTTTTAAACAGTCCGTGGTATGAAATAGTACAAAGTAGCTCATGACAAAATTAATCTTTTTAGCGGATTCAGGAGTTTCTCTGGTAAGCAAGACTTCACCTCAGAATGCGCTTTTACTTTTGACTCAGCAGGATTTGGACGTGCCTACAGTTCTGCTGCTATTCATATATATTCTAAAAGTGGGGAGGGGCAGGGAAAAATAAGAGAAAAAAAAGAAACAATTCTCAGAAGTGTACTGCAGAGCCAGCACATCATTTTCCCCCAAAGAAAACAAAAGATAGCTCAAGCCACTAGCAAACTTACAACAGTACCAACAGATCCCAGGAGAACAAGGTATAGCTACGGTTGCAATTTCAACAGAGGTTAAAAAATTTGGGCCCTTTTCAGAAGGCTTGTAAGCACTAGCTAACATAAAATGACTCCTTATGATCTTACAGGATGGTCTTTTAATAATTATACTCGGATGTATAATTATTAGCATATATCTACACAGAGCACACCACAGCTGGACTCTAGATCTGACTAGATTATTCTAACTACTGAAAACAAAAACCTCTTCTATCATGTTGCTCAAGTGCTTTTTTAAGTACTTCAACACATCAACAGTAATCTTTTGCTTGCATATTTAGCTTTATAACCAAATGTTGAACAATTCCATAAAAAGGCATTTTTTTACACTGCACTCTGTAGCACACAAAGCTCACTGCAATCACAGTGAAGAACTGCAGTGAGCACTGTTACATAGTCATTAATCCAATCATTAAGTCAGCGTAGTGAAACTAACTACGTGCATGGTTAGCACAAAAGAGGAAAAAAAAAMCCCCACACTGACGATTACGACTGAAAAGGTCAATATGAAATACAATACTGACAGAGGAATTAAGTGAAAGGAAAGTACATGCAGAACTAGCACAAAAAACAGCATCACATGAGTAATAAATATTTATAGGCATTCGTACACTGCTTAAGGTGAAGCTATCTAAGCTACTTAAAGGATAAAGCAAACTACTTCAAAGTAAAAGCTTGTTCTTCTGTCACTTTTCTACCCTCCAACTGTAAAGAAAAAGGGTATATTCCTATGGGGATTGAGCAAATATGCTGAACGGTGACAATATAATTCCCTTAGTTATTGCACGTGGCTTCCTGCATTTGAAACGGTATGTCTTCCGCACACATCATCTCTCTCAGTGCAAAGCACCCTATCCATTTTTCCCTCTAATTCATTTGTTTTTACAGCAACTTACTCAAACAGTATCAGAGACTGAATGAATAAAATTTGATTTTCCTTTCTGTTGATAGTTTTTCCTCTCCCTTTAACTGATTTACATATTTCCCATCATAACTCAATGTTTTAGAAAATACCACATTTCTAAACAACAAAAAATTCCCCCAAACAGAAAAAACAAATACTGATGTTAACTAAGCCAAAGAAACTGTGTCTAATATTGATGATGCATTGGTTTTCACTGCTCAGTWCTCAAAAGAAAAAACATCTGTTGGAGAGTTTACTTAGGGTTGGGGGAGGAAACTGTGGGAAGAAGTAGGGAAGAAAAATTTAGACTGCAGTTCAAAATAAATAAAGTATCCTTTATTCTTAAAAATACCATCAACTCAAAACCTAGATATACCATCTAATGCTCCTCTATTACCCATAGAGCAAATKAATGCCTTGAAGCTCCCACTAATGGAAACATTTTTCATTTAGACTGGCAACTTTCTCATCCATGCATAGCTGATTTTAAGTCTCTGAGTTCATTTGGTTTTCCCCCCAAAGCTAAATTTATTAAAAAGAATTATGCACACCAACCTGAGCCTCCCTCTGCTAGGTACTTGTCCTTTGCATAAATGACAGAATCCAGCATAGACTCAAAGAGAAGGAAATAACCCTGTTCATAGAAGAGGGAAAGAGAAAGAATTTAGAAATCATTTATAATTTTTATCTATGTAGCAAATCTAATCAATCTACAGGTAAACTTTATCAACAGCTTTCATCTGAAAAGCTTTACAAAATTAAATATAAGAGAATTTAAGAAGTTACTTGCTTGTAAATCGTAAGAGCTAGCACTTAATGAATTTTTCAACAGTAAAATATATATTATACATATATATAATATATATAAAAATACATATTCACCACAAAACTTTAGTTACATAAAGTATCATCATTGATTTCCCAAACTACAAATATGTAACATCTGCTCAATTACAATGCAGGCAATAAATCCATTTACACCAACAATTATACAGTAGAGTCCTACAATATTAAACCAGAATAAATCAAACATATATACCGGTAACTTTATTAAATTTACATTTKCTTATAAGAAAAGGAAATTATGAAAAAGCATGTTGTGAGAAGTCCGAAAGAACTGAACAAGCTACAAGAGTTAGAAATGAAATCTACCTCAAACTCCAAGTGATAAATTATACGTATTGATTTTATAATATTAATCTTTTGTTGCCAATAATCAAAAAAAAAAAATAAAAAAAAAGGCAACTTAGAATTGCAAGTAGCATTAAAGCTACTGTCAGAGAAACATCAGGAGTACATCTTTGCTGCTACACATCTGCAACTTAGCGGTACCCTGCATTGGCTTAGATACTGCTCACAAAGACAACTGGAAATAAATCATGTATCAAATCAGGTTCTCTAGATGTTTTTCATCAYTTAGCAACACCTGAATTTAAAAAATTCTCAGCATAAAAATGGTTAGTATTAGATTTGCTTAGTTTTTGTGGTAAATGTTGAGATTAGTTTTATACAAGGCTAATCACACTGCTATGATTGTTTAGAATAACTTATTGCATGCTTTAAAAATTGTGCCAGCCATTTTCTAAAACACAGAGCCTACATATCAGTGTTACATCTAATTACTTTATTTAACATTCAGTTTCTCCACTGTTTTTAAGTAAACCACAAACTTTTAACAGACATAGTCATTTATTTACACATTGATTTACAGTTTTATGTTACATCCTTCATATGTTGCAAGTTTGAATGATTCTTATCATTCACCATTTAACACGAAACACCATTTAATCCACGTGCGTGTTCTCAAGATGTCAGATCAATAGAGATAAATCACACTAGCATATATTTTGCACTTTAACTTGACGTCCTAACACTTTTTTTTCTAAAACGTGGTTTAGCCACATAGACTGATTTATATGTTGAGCATCAGTTGGAAAGAACATACAGAACAAAAAAAAGACACCAGAAAGCCCAGACTTTGGATTTGCAGTTCTGCAATCACATTCAACAGCAAGTAAGCGAAGAAAAAAAAGTCAGAGCTTTGCTTTATCTCTCCTAAGCTTCCATATGTGTACAACCATAGAACTATTTTTTTGAAATCATCATGCCATACTAGTGTAGATAGATAGCACTGCCTGGGAACTTCATTGCTAAAGGTAAAAAGTTTATTTCAAGTTTATGACATCTCAGATGTTTGTCTATGGCTCTTGGTACAAAAATGTTTTAAGTTCAGAGTTGCTTAGAAATGCCACCTTCCACACTGTACCCTTCAGAATTAAAACCAAGGAAAAACAGAAATCCAGAAACTCGAAGCATATCTTACTAGCATTCAACAGGYGTTGTGTTCCTAGAGCAAGTCCCAGAATGAACCTTACTCCTTTGTGAACAACATTTTTTGTAAGCTTTGCAGAAGAATTTAAAGGGCCAGGAAATCCTAYTGCATCAAGTAGAGATTATTTTATGGCCTACAGCAAGCCAAAAGCACAGAATGGAACCATAGTTTTTGTTTGTATTCTTTTTTATTGCAGTTTTAATAGTAGAATATATTTAGTTCACAGAAATCTTTTCGGATGCTTTTAAGAGAAGAATGAGGGGTTTCCCTCTCATCGGATATTTTGAATATGACCTCCAGGACATACCCTAAGAACAGTTCACATCTTYTGGCTGAAGCTCACAACTGTTAATACAGCTAAGAATATTTTAATATCTTCATATTTATATATACATACACATACACATAAAATTCTTAGCTGCATACAGTGTTTAAATATAGTGTGTATGCATAACTGTGTATATAGTGATTATTTTTATATAAATACAGTATTATATGCATTATACAGTTGATATAGCTAAGAAATATGAACTCATGCTGTAACACTTGGTACAGAATTAAGAAAATTGTGGTAGTGCACAACTGCATAAACATCATTCTTCCTTTAAGAGATTTAAAAAATATACTAGCAGAGAATAATCATAAGGATGTCATTAACTTATTTATTTTCATTTCTAAAATGCCTGTCATCAAGCATTTAGACATCAATGTTTGTGAAATCGAGTCTAAGAAGTAGAGCTGAGAAACAAAGCTCCTAATCAGGAATACAGTTTAATTCTCACTGCCCTTTCCGTGACCTTTCCACTTTGGCACTTTTGGGTCTTTTTTCACTCCTCTGTCCTACATTCCCCCCAGTGCAATATAACATTCCTGTAAGTTATATAAAACTGTCGCTGGTACTGAATCAAGTCATTTATTACCTACACCAAAGCATTTTGCTCTGTGCACTGCGCTCATCTGCAGTGTAATTTAGAATGTAATTTCACAGGCTGCTGCCTCACCTGTAGGGGTGCCATCTGGAAAGAGAATTATATATGACGTTTTTTCCCCATGATGCKATGGGGCACTCTTCCTCTCCCACTGATGATGTTCAGGGTTTTGTTTTTTCTTAAATGTGTATTAGCACGTTCAAAATTAATTACTGCAAAGAGATGCCTATTACACAAATCTGTGAGCAGAATATTAATAACTACATCTTGCTAGTGGCTAAACCAAAAYGTATAAAAGATAGCAAGTTCTCTGTTAAAGACAAATTCAACGCATGGCACACCTTAAATGTTATGCTGTCAYATGATGCATATTCTACAAAAATGCTGACCGCTTCTCCCTACAAARTGAACAAAATATTCTCTTGTTTTTACATTTTCAAAACTTAAGGGATGTGGAGTGTTCTTCAGCTCTCAAAAACAACATAAACAGATTCAAATAGTAACTGAAATGCACAAAAATCAGAGTTACTCCTATAAAGCATATGTCCTATGCTACATCTGCCCAAAGCATCAGCTATCAAAAATGCCCATGAGTCCAAAGACAAGTCCATATTCCAAGGAATGTGAATACCATTATATATCCCTTATTTCTGTATTTGGTGKTTTTTTTAAACAGTATTGTAACAGATCACAAAATTTTTCTGGCTTAATATCATGCATTGTTATTTTTCTCTATTACTTAAATAGACTACACTATTCCAAGGTAGTTATTTTCATTTTAATTCAAAAACTAGGTAAAAATATTTTATAAATTGAGCAAAATCTACATATAGAAAGAACTTCTAACATAAGCACTTCAATATTCAGCATAATATTCTTCATGGAGAAAAAGAGGTTAATTTCTTTAAAGGTAACATGACACAAGAATAACTTTTAATTCAGAAGAACTATGCTGGTGTGTGGAGATGGCAGAAGAAAAATGCTTCTTTTAAAAACAGATTATTTTAGATTGAATATACCTCTTCATATATGCTTATCTGCTCATATCAAATACTTTTTGGAACCTGGTTTCATCTTCACTTATGAGTCAAATCCATATATATTAAACTTTTTTTCTTTTTTTTTTTTAAGAGGCATGAACATGTTCACAATCCTAAGAATTGGCAGAATTTTTAGGAGGTAAGAACAGGCAGAATTTTTAAGAGGTAAGAACAGAACTGCAAAGTAATATTTAACTAATTCAATAAGCACATTTTATTATATCAAATACTAAATTTTATTTTTTTTGCAACATAACCGCATCTGGTCTGGTACCTCAGATTCAGTAAGGCCCAATCCTGAATATTCAATGACATGCAAGGCAGCTAACAAACAACTGGCCCATAGTGTGGACTTCAAAAAAACAAACAGACAAAACAAAAAAGCACCATCAGTGTGAAGACTGTATTAGTTCCTTAAACGAAGTTTCTAACTAAAATGCCTCCACTGGACAGTAGAGTAGAACAAGTCACAGAGTGTCAAACAGACTGGACGGATTCTAATTCAGAACACAAAACGCAATCCTGCATTAATAGACACACAAAACTGATGGGAACGGCCTAGTTCTGTGAAAAATCACTTTTATCTTAACAAAAAAAAGAAAAAATGTTCAAATTCATGGCACATCTAAATGAGAAGCAGCAGCTATATGTGAACACTTCTGCATGATCTGCTGCAGCCCCATTTCATTCACACTTAAGTCTTCCTGCTGCTCAGAGTTGGTGCTTCATATATGATTTAACTCAAAAAACATATTAGGGAAACAATTCACTACTGTCAGAGGAAGCACAGACGTTTCAAAACCACAGCTTGACTTTATTATTATGCATACCCCATTGTGTCCTAAACAAATGTGAGATGAGTGAGAACACCAATAGAGAAGACTCGAACAGCAGAAAAGTGACGTGAATTATTGAATGAGGGAAAATATAACAATATTTTCATGCAAGGAAAGAGAATTCCCTTCTTTCCTGTAAAGGGACTAATGTATTCAGCTACTTCAGAATGTTCTCTACACAGCATAACAAAAAAAAAGCAGGAAAACCTCAATTCTTACGTAAAATAGTTTACTGTGTTAGAGAAACCAAACACTTGCACCTCCAAATATTAATGGAATTGCTACAGAAGGTCAAGACTGAAGAAAAAATAGGAAATAYGCGTTAAAAAGCATCATTGCATTTTATCCATCACAGAAATGGTGCAAAAAAGGAAACTGCAAAGATTGTTTTCATTATTTTATATACATCCATTTCCTAGTGCTTCTGAACAGCAGGGATACCTTTCAACCCATCAAGCTATCATTTCAAAATTATCTAATTAAAAAAAATAGAAAGAGAGAGAGACTTTTTCAAGCAAACTCAACTTTTAGTTTTATATTCTTAGCTACAGAAAAAAGTACACTAAAAAACTACACAGACACATYTGAGTAAGAATTAACATTCTGGAAAACCAGTGTGCATACGTGTATATATATATATATATATGTATATATATATACACGTATATCTATGTCTGTACTCATCCTTTCAGTAAGCAGCCTAAGAAATTTCCAATTACATTACTAAAACCCATATGTGTAATAAAACAACCACCTTTTACATTGATAGCAAATATTCTCCTCCCGCCCAGCATTCAATTTAACTGAAAACCAGCTTCAGCACTTTGCATAGCACCTCTCATTTCACACTTAAGTACTGTATGTAAAATTACTCTAATTACTGTAAAACATCATTGCTTCTTTAAATTCTATACCTCAAGGGAGAGGGCACAAACATGAACCAGCCTGTGAACAAGTCTAGTGTATGTTCAATTCACAATAACGTAAGTACTTCTCCATTAACCATACAAGCAACGCAGCATTCAAGTCAAAATTCTAGACTTCCATGGAAATCTGTTCATTTGTAAACCATTTGTAGATTGAATCACTAACTGACAAGGAGTTTTATTCATTATGCAAAGCCAAAAACAAATCACTGATGTGTATTCAGAAATGCATTTGCATCTGATTGCCATTAGGCAGTGTATACAAATATTTACTTGTTTTATTTGCACCTTTGCTTATACACACAACTCATTTAATTCTATAATTTGAATAAAAAGATGAAACGCTTGTAGATTTCCCAAAATACAAGCAAGCAGGCAAATACAATTGTTATTTTTTTTCAGAGACTTAGCTGTGACCACTAACAAAAACAGAAAGCTCCATTAAGGCTTTCAAAAAAGTTTCACACATCAGAGCTCAGCATAACCAAGTAGGATGATACATCAGAAGACCAAAGCCCTCGTACAGAGTACTGGACAGGAAGCCTCCATAGACAAAGCCAGTAGTGAGATCTGGTACAGAATTCCTGCATATTCATTCAAGTATCTGTCTCCAAAAACTGAACAACTGGTTCCTATAGAATCAGTTTGATTAGAAGAACAGGCCATCACTTAGCTATTCTTGACTTGTTTTCTTCCTTCTTCTTCTTCTTTTTTTTTTTTTTTTTTTTTTTTTTTTTTTTTTTTTTTTTTTTTTTTTAAAGGTAGCGTGGTTCACCAGGTAGATGTGGCTGAAAAGGGGATATTCAGGCTCTTAACCTTTAGCAGTCTGCCTTTTCAGACACAAAAAGAATTGCTTGTAGCTCATCGTATCTTCTCCTGTCTTTCTAAAAAGTTTACATGCTAGTTTAAGTGGAACACTGAAATGACACCATAAGCTCAACATCTGCCTGATTCAAAGATACTGAATATCATGCATACTTCAGGTCTCTCAAACAATGCATTTAGCATTTACCTCACAGCTAGATTAGCAAGATCACTGTTTCCTGTCTGCTAATTCCTTTTATAGGCTAAAAAAAACCTACTTAAGAGACAGCTGCTCATTCTTTCAACCTCTAAACCTGGAAGACAACAAAATCCTATTCACATAGCATATATGAGTTTTAAATATGATTTGGCTTCATATTGTATATGGATACCTGCATATATATACTTTCACATCATGTAATATTTGAGATGCTTCTCCTATTCTTGTGTATTTTAAGATAACAAATCTAAAGATGAAAGAAGTGAGAAAAGCAGTCTGTGGAAGCCATAGGCCACTTACAGAAACAAGAGAATGATCATCGGAATTCACCTACATTCAAGACGCTCATAATGCAGTACTCTCATCTTTTACAACACACTGCTCTATGTGCCATTTTCTAAGACTGCTCTAGAAACACTCCTGACAAACACCACACTCTCTCTCCATCTTCCATTCTGTTGCTTCACGCTTGCTTTTATTTTTCCTGAGGCTCCATGCATGGCTCTCAACAGCTTACAGGGTGTTGGTCCTAAATGCTGTTCTCTACAAAACAGAATGAAGCAATGCTTCCACAAGAGGATTTGACACTTAGTAGTGTAAAAGCAGTCCGTTTTCTAAACAGAAGGACAGTTTTTCATATCTTTGTTATAAAGAGAAAAGTACTGTTCCCATTGGAATTTTCCTGCTGGTCCATACAGATGCTCTAAATCAAGAGCTTAAAATGGACACAAATACTGAATTCTTTCTGGTGTCCATACTTAACATTTACARTGTTTTCAACCAATGGTCAACCAGTTTTCAAGTATGCACATTTTCATATTAACAAGAGATTTCACACCAGTCAATATCACATAGGGGAGGAAAAGAAGAAAAAAAAGCAAATTCACACACCAGTGAAAATGGACAACACTATAAAGTCAGACAAAGAGAAATCTTCATTTGCATCTTAGGCAAAATATTGTTTCTCTCTCTGGGCCATGCTTGAACATTTTGTACATTGTCCAGCTATCAATCTTACTTCCATAGCATYGTCCTCTTTATCTCTGTATTGCAGCAACCTATAAAAATGCTAACATTCCCAATTAATAACTCCTAATATTTAGAATACCTAATTAAGTGAAATGCACATTATGATATTAAAAGATAAATTAGCACAGAAATAGGAAACATAAAACATTAAATACTTCATTTCTTACATGAGCTGCTTCTCAAAATCCCTTATTTCATCACGGAGATTTAAAATGTGACTTAGGTTCTCATGGGCCCAAGTCACTTCACAATCAGATCTTGGGCTCCTGAACAAGAAACATGTTTTGGGGAATATTATTCTCGGTGTAGAAATTAGGCAACTATAATTACATTTCAATGGAGAAACCACTGTACTGTCAGAAACCACCAAGCATAATACACTGGTTTTAGACCACCAGTGCCAGTGGCGTAAACCTGCTTTGAAACTAGTGAACTCAACAGCACATCAAGCTTATGCTTCAAATAACGTGCCTTAGACGGCTACGATATAACGTTTGTAGATTTCCGGCACTCTGAAATGCGTAATATAAAAAACATTGAAGAAACAAAGCTAAAAATTTATATTTACCTGGAAACTAATTGGATACATATGGACTCYTAGTGCACATGTGATCTCTGTCCCAAGGGTCCTGGAGTGCAGAAAACCCCCAGTTTGCCAAAAAAAGTAATTCTAATGCAAGTTTTCACTATTGATCTTAAATTTGATAGACAAAATTTCTTTAAGTTTGGAAAGTGGGAACTAGTATGAAAAAACTGTTTCAAAGAGTCTTCTACACAGAATGCCAAAGGTCTGGGATACAAGTGGAGACTGAACAGGAGAAGTCCACAAGAAAGAAGTCATAAGGGGTGCTTCCTACAATACTTTCTAGGGACCAGACTTATTCAACTGCTATGAAGTTCAATCTGACACCTGGATTTCTCTATTAGAATTGTATGGCAGCCAGCAAGCACAATTGTGCAATAGTAATCCGACAACACACAAAAGGAAGGCAACTGTCCACTGCTGAAAATCATAGAATCAGTAAGGTTGGAAGGGACCTCTGGAGATCATCTACTCCAACCCTCCCCCTGCTCAGCAGGGTCACCTAGAGCATGTTAGACAGGGTTGCATCCAGGCGGACCTTGAATATCTCCACAGAAGGAGACTCCACAACCTCTCTGGGCAACCTGGTCCAGTGCTCYGTCACTCTCACAGTGAAGAAATTCCCCCTCATGTTCAGGCGGAACTTCCTGTGCTTCAATTTCTGCCCATTGCCTCCTGTCCTGTCACACGGGACAACTGAAAAGAGTGTGTCCCCGTCCCCTTGACACCCTCCCTTCAGATACTTGTACACATTGATAAGATCCCCCCCTCAGTCTTCTCTTCCCCAGGCTGAAGAGGCCCAGCTCTCACAGCCATTCCTCATAGGGCAGAGCCCTATGATAGAGGGCTCCAGCCCTCTGATCATCTTYGTAGCCCTACACTGGACTCTCTGCAGTAGCTCCATGTCTCTCTTGTACTGGGGAGCCCAGAACTGGATGCAGTATTCGAGATGAGACCTCCCCAGGGCTCAGGAGACGGGCACGATCACCTACCTCGATCTGCTGGCAACACGCTTCCTAATGCACCCCAGGAGACCATTGGCCTTCCTGGCCACAAGGGCACATTGCTGGCTCATGGTCAACTTGTCATCCCCCAGCACTCCCAGGTCCTTCTCTGCTCTCCAGCAGGTCAGCCCCCAGCTTGTACTGGTGCCTAGGGTTATTCCTCCCTAGGTGCAGGACCTTGCACTTGCCCTTGTTGAACCTCATGAGGTTCCTCTCCACCCAGCTCTCCAGCCTGTCCAGGTCTCTCTGAATGGCAGCACAGCCCTCTCGTGCATCAGCCACTCCTCCCAGCTTGGTATCATATATATGATTAGCAGATTCCCCAGCCTGCATGCTCCTCGCCTCCAGTAGCACCTTTCTTGCTCAGTCATGACAATCTTTAGTCATCTTCACGGACTAAGGCTATTTCACCTATCAGAATGATCTAGCTAAGTAACCAATACAGAGTCTCTTCATTACATTTGCCTGAGCAGATACAATATTATTTTTCAGGATTAAAAAAAATACATATTTCTGTAGATTTGCAAGCTAATTACATAACAGAAACCTACCACTGTGCCTGAAACAGCTTAACTGTACTTTTATAAGCTTGATTTGAAACACCATGAATAACAAGGATCAGGAATTAGATTTGAGTACCACATAATCAAGACTGTCATCAAATCTCTCATGTTTTCCAAAATGCTTCTGCAAGCAGGATAAATTTTTGGTAGAAAGAAAAATTATTCCTAAAGTGCTGCTATTATTTCAAATGAAATAAAGCAGTGCATTTTTTGTTCCTGAAAATAACTGTAGTGAAAAGAATATTCGGGTACCTTACCATCCACTCAGATATAATTACATCCACTTTTTCCAAAGGCAGGTCTACTTCTTCAATTCTTCCTTTGACTAACGTAATGATATTTTCAAGTTTATTTAACCTGAAAGTCACAATTTAAACAAGTTAGTTTGTATTTTTATTTACGCTGTCAAGAGAGATCTATTAATGTTTGTATTTTGCACTCCTTCCCCCTATAATACTTTCTCCTTCAAAAAAAAAAAAAAACTAGACAGCATTAAAATATTTCTCTTCTCAGTTAGATTTCAGAAGGAATGTTCCTGAGTTTCCAAAAATAGCAGCAGATTAACTGCCAAATGTGGCAGACAGTAGATCTCTACATCTGTGATGTGCTGTGCATGCAAATGCATAGACATCAGAACACTGAGAAGGTGGCAACTTAAAATAACTCTCCTATTTAGAGTTGCTAGCTCCCAGTTCTCCTTCTTTGACCCTTGTGGAGTAAGTCTATAGTGATTAGAGCACACTCATCACACCAGGATAGCGATGGAAATTAGCTTCCTTACAAAGCTGTTTTGCATGATTTGTTTTTTTATTAAACAAAACCAGCTGCAAAGTCACTGAGAACAAATGTTCCCTCTAGATCAATATTACAGTTATTCCACAATAAAGGCATCTTCTCCATTGTACTTCCAGCCAAAGTCAAACACAATGTTTAATAACAACAGTAATCAGGTATAACCACTTCAGCAAGTTGAAATATAAACATCCTGTATAAGGAGTAAGATGCTATGACGTGACTACGATTTTTGAAATAAAAGCTACACAACAATGAAACTGCTCGGTTCTTGAGGGTTCAAAATGTAGTATTTTCTTCATTTAGCAAACCACATCAATCTTTCTTGCATATACCATTACTACAATAGCTATTGTTACAGAAGGCAGAGTAAGTATTCCCACCAATGAAATTTATCTTTCCACTGCAGCTCTTATCTCTGCCCCTTCTCTCCGACCCTGATATCTTACTCTTACAATCTGTCTGGCTTTCAGTGCAGACCAGTAATGACATTAAAAATTCCATCTAAAAGATAATAGGAGAAAGATCAGAATGAAGGGAGGGAAAGGAAAGGGTCAAAGGGCAGCTTGAACATGTGGGCTATTGGAAAGATCAATTAAATGTTCTCTACACATGATAGTCTTCAGTTGAAGCAGTAACAATTTATCACTAACATCATATTTAGTGCTATAAACAGAAGCCTTTTTACTGCGAGGAGAAACTCTAAGTTAGAAATAAAGTGTTAAAAAGCTGTCACCCACACCAGTATTTTAAGACAGACAGAAAAGGTCTAAGGGTAGCTTTCCAAATGACCATGTAAAAGAACATGATCTAAAACAAAAGAGAGAAAAGGGATTCATTCATTACATACTTATTTTCAATTGTAGAGTGGTATAAATTATATCGTTTACACATTTTGCAAAGACCTCAGAGATGCTACTTTGGAAGCATACTTCAATTTTCTATTCAATTCTAACAGTGACAAACGACAAAAAAAAAAAAATCAAGTCTACACACTAGAAATTTTACAGGTGGCATTAAGAAAATTAAAAAGGCAGGCTAACAAATTTGTTAGCTAAGAAATTTACTACGTAACTTTGGGGAAGAATCATGCCACTCAGGCCACTTTTTCCAGTTTACTCACACGTCAGTTGTACTGTTTCWAATAATTACTAAAGCACTTCAGAAATGAACTTGGATGCTGGGAGGATCAAAAGCTCGAGTACGTACTTTAATCACATGTGGAGAAACACTACAGAAGTCATTTTTGAACAGCACACATTCATTTAGTATTCCAATAAGCATTTGTTACTCTTTTACAAGTTTGTCAGTCGTATTCCTTCAGGAAAAGCAGGTTTAACAAGCCAAATAAAAATTGTTTTGATGTAAATTGAATACTTTAATATGAACTGAACTTTTTTATATCAAAAGTTACCTATAAACGTGTAGCTTTAGTGATGGTTCACTGCGTATTTCAAGTGGTCATTCATCACTCTTAACAGGTTAAGAGTTTTGATTTGCTGTTTTTCTTAAAGGCTTGTCCTTTTCCTCACCAAAAGTAGTRTATGCATCAATACTTTTATCACAATTAATAATCTTAAGTATGTCATGTAGTACAATAGAAATAAGATGCCATTTGTGACAACCCCAAACTCAATATCTAGTGACTTTTTTTTCCCAGTTACTTTGATACAATCCCACTCACCTCAGTTATCAGTACTACACATTTTCACCTACATTTCTCACGCTTCATGTTAGAAACTCTTTACCTTAAATGTTTAGATGTCATTGCTTCATTTTTATATATAGTTCACAGTCTCCCACATCCTCTACATTCAAATTAGTGAAATGTGGAGTGGATAAATGGACTATTAGATTGGTAGAAAGTAAATAGACCACCAGATTCACAAACCTGTGATAAGCAGGAGGAAGTGTAACTGGCAGTCTGGTACTAGAGGCACCCCTCAGGGGCCTACACCTGGCTGGATACTAGTTAATATCTTCATTAGTGATGTGGATGATGGGACAGAATGCACTCTTAGCAAGTTTGTGGTTAATGTCAAAATGCAGAGGAGTAGCTGATATGATGGAGAGCAGGCATGCTATCCAGAAGMATGTCAGATTGTAGAAATAGGCTGACAGGAACCTCAAAGTTCAAAAAGACCAATGTGAAATCCTGCACCTGGGCTGGAATAACCCCATAAAACAGCATGAGCTGGGTGCCGGCTGGTTAGAAAGCAGTCCTACTTGCTAATCCCTATCCTCCCCACTGAGGGGCCTTTCGAGAAAGTTGAACCTAAGTCAGCAGTGTACCCAGGCTGTCAGAGCCTGCGCGACAGAGGACTGGACCAGAAGTTCTCCAACTGTCCCTTTCATCCTATATAGTTCTGTGGTAGTTTACATGGCACGCAGCATCTTAGTAATTCTCCTGGAAACAGCCTTTCTCAGTGACTCTACAGAGACTGTGTGTGCATGCACATGCCAGCTTAGAAAAATTTTTTAAATGTAGAAAAATATTACAGTGCAACGTAAACATTTTCTAACAAGCATGAAAACCAAGGGGCAGTATGTTTCTTTCTCTATTAAAATAAAGAAAAAAAAATACAAAGTGTAAGCAATAAGACATCTTTCTTCCACAAAGAAAGAATCCCTTAAATATACCAGTGCACAGAAATCATAACAGAAAATGGTTTTCCACAAGTTAAAACTAACATCATATAAGATCTATCAGCCAAAGCAAGCTGCATTTCATTAAAAAAGTCAAATAATTTGTGACAAGCTTTCACCCCCAAAGATCACAGTTCCAATATGAAGATCTACAAAAATCTAGAAAACTAAAAACCAACAACTTTCACTGGATTCATCTTAGTCAGAACTTTGTTTTTTAAAGATCAAAGTCACATCCCCTAG
The DNA here is from genome assembly GCF_003343005.1 of Rhea americana. Lineage (NCBI taxonomy): Eukaryota > Metazoa > Chordata > Aves > Rheiformes > Rheidae > Rhea > Rhea americana. The sequence goes on from NW_028185816.1 coordinate 6,180,236, forward strand.
GAATATGTCTGCACTGTAATGTTTGTTGCCTAAAAATTTACAAGCTTTATTTCCACTTCATAAGTCTACCAGCAGGAAGATCTAAAAGTGTAAGAATAAGAATAGAAAAAGCACCAGGAGCAGTCAGTTTGAGTTGCTACAGCATAGCAATACTGGCCTCCACACTAGAATCAAAAGGAAGGTCTGGGCTGCAGTACTCAAGATGAGACCTCCCCAGGGCTCAGGTAGAGCCCTGTTTAAATTTCCTCCATCAGAAGAGTATTCCAGATGACTGCTCATCAAAATCTGTGTTAGGTCTCAGGACAAAGAAAGGTCTCGGAAAATGTATCATTTCACACATCTTCAGTAAATACAAGCTTTAAAAAAAAAATAACCATTTAAAGCAATATTAATTTAGCATACTGTTTTCAGAACTTTTCCCACCTAATGATGTCCATTGCCTGATAAACAATTTCAGATTGGTCGACTCCGATCACCTGCTTTGCACCTGCTTTTGCAGCAAACATGGAGAGTATTCCAGTTCCACAGCCAACATCCAGAACCACCTGAAATGAGTAAGACAGATTTATTTTTACCTCAGTTTATTTCCCTCGCTAAGATTTTTCTGTGTGTCCTTTTCTACATCAGGGATATCCCCTATTCCAACAGAAGCAGCAAAGAGTAGCATCAAATCTTACCATTATGTCCACAGATATCCAAGTCAAACTGCACATATAACTCCACATACTTTATTACCTTTTACCAGATAAATAATGAAGCAGATTAGCTCTAGTTGCAGATGAACACATTCACATGAGGAAAAAAAAAAAAGAAATTATTTGGGCAACTACTAAAAAGTTGCATGTATAGAAAAGATCAGAAACCAAAGCCTGAAGAATTTTAATATCAGTGAATTGCTCAAATTAACAATTAAATCCAAACAATTATTTGGAAGGAACTGTAAGTTGACAAGGCTGAGCAACATTTCTTCCTATTTACTGCTCAYGAAAGAACTCTACACATTTTCATTTCATCTTCTCTCTAAAGAATTGAGAAATCCTCTGCTAGAAATGGGCATACTGCCTCAAAGCAGCTATGGCTCAGATGATTAAGTTTCAAAGTGGTGACTGCTACAGTTTTAACACTTGAAAATATTTTCAACCTAACCTATTTAAGAATCAAAGTAAGACMAAAAAAAATGGAAATCTAAGATCTTTCATTTTTCAAGGAAGAAAAGTAAGTTTTATGAGTACTTTTCATTTAATGAAGTACATTCACCAAAACAATACTCATACAGATGCTTGTTTCCCACATCTCAATTATTACCTACTGTAGGAAGACTTAAAAGTGTTAAAAAAAAAAACACATCAAAAACACACACCACACACACAAAAAGAGATTAAGAAGTTCTAGGAAATATATCAATTAGAGTTTAGCTGCTGCACTTCAGAAAGTAGAGATTTTGGAGATTTTACCTCAGCAGCCCACTAGGCAGTCCTCCATATCGTAAGAGTAACRGTGCAATTTTAAAATGCTTCAAATACCGTAGCAGCTTAAAAACCTAACATAATCATGTTACAGTGCATTTTTAAGTTCTGTTTTCAAAGAATCACAGAATGGTTGAGGTTGAGAGAGGTATCTGAAGAACATGTAGTCCAGTACAACCTCTCCAGGCAAACCTCCCCCACCCACATCCAGTATTCAACCACYCTCAGAGTAAGAAGAGCTTTCTTATGTTTAAACAGGATCTCCTGTATTTCCATTTGGGCCCGTTACCTCCTGCCCTATCACTGGGCACCACTGAGAAGAGTCTGGCTCCAACCTCTTTACACCCACTCGACAGTTATTTACACACACTGACGAGATTCTCCCCTGAGCCTTCTCCTCTCRAGGCCAAACAGTCCCAGCTCTCTCAGCCTCTTCTCGTACGACAGAGGATCCAATCCCTTATTCACCTCCGTGGCCCTTCTCTGGACTCACTCCCCTATGTCCATGTCTCTCTCGCACTGGAGAGCCCAGAACCGGACCCAACACTACAGCTGTGGTCTCACCAGTGCTGAGTGCACGGCAATCGCCCTCCTCAGACCTGACGCCGACGCTCTTCCTAACGCAGCCCAGGAGACCACGGGCCCCCTTTGCCGCAATAGCACATTCTAGCTCACGCCCAGCTTGCCCACCAAAAACCCTGGGTCCTTTTSCGCAGAGCTGCTTCCCAGATGGTCGGCCATCATCCTGTACCGGTGCATGAGGTTTTTCCTCCCCAGGTGCAGGGCTTTGCACTCCCCTTTGCTGAACTGCCTAMGTTTCCTGTTTGCCAGTTTCTCCAGCCTGTCAAGGTCTCTCTGAATAACCGTCTGATGTACGAAGCACATCTCCCAGTTTATCATCATCTGCAAATTTGTTGAAGGTGTACCCTGTATCATTGTCCAGCTCATTAATGGTCTTAAGGTCGAGCTTTCATTCAAATATATTTAAGTTTTAGAATTAGTGCTTAAAATCTAAGCACTAAACCCAAAAAACTTTTTCCTCAACAGTATATACAAACATTCATATTATGCAGAGCATTTAAGAATTAACACAAACAGAAGCATAACATAAGACATCCATTCATATACAAGARACCCAAACAAGATGGCAAGCATAAATTACCAAAGAGCTCCTAAGATAAATCTGTAGATAAATCATCTATTAGAAAGTAGCACTTATAAGTTATTATCTATCTTATTTAACAATTTATTTCACTAGTGTCCCTTCATACATCTTCTATCACTGTTGTAAAATGGTCTTTACAGCTTCCATTATATGAATTTTATTCCAAAGATGGCACTAGATCACCGTAGAACCAATCCTACAAAACACTGACAATTATAACCCAATCTGACAAAATATTTCAAGGCCACAATATATCCAGCTGACAAACTTTGTAGCCTACGAGCTATTGAGCAGTCCTGCTTTGGCACAGCAGGAAATCATGAGTACTTTTAATTTCATCCGATATACAGCATCAATTTAAGTATTTGAATGCTCTGTACATTAGGTACATTTGCCTTGTGTCACATTTAAATTTGCACACTTTTATGATGAATACAATGCAAAGATACTCAAGCCAGCATTAATAAAAGCAGCAGCACAGTGTAAGCCAGCTTGTGTTGCACTACACTGTACTGAGAAGCAATGAGTGAAGGGCTGACTGCCACCTGCCTTCATAGAGTAACTTACAATCTGGAATCAGACTAAAAAACAAAACACACCACCACACATCTGTGTAATATTTTCTTCCAGCATCTTGTGTGAAGGCCTAATCATGATAACAGAAGTTCCAGACACAGAGTTATTTGTTCCACTTGAACTCCTCACAGCTACGTTCCAGTAAGAGTCAATTCTATGACCCATTCACAATGCGTTTCTTGTGTGTAGCAGCTACAGTCCCTAGGCTGAAACCTTCTGGAGGCAGGAATAGAAAATAAAAGCCAATGCTCCTGCAGCTGTTGAAATCTCATGCCCCCTCACATCATCTGTTCTAACACTCTACCCCTGGTAGTTAACAGAATTGCTGAGCCGTGAAAGCTGGAAGTCAGAGCCAAAAATAAACCTCTGTGAAAGAACAATCTTGGTGTACAGTTGCATGAAAGAGAGCAATCACCACAAATGAGAAAAAAATCAAAACAGACACCACTTTGGACAGCTGCCCTGGTCACTTAAAAACCCAGATGGAACTTATCTAGCCTTAGGCAGGGGATAGGGGTGGCCAGAAAGGCAGAAGAGGAAAAATATACAAGCTGGAACACATCTGAGAAATTGAAAGACAAGCAGAATGATCACCAATTAGCCTAAGGATAAAGGTCTACAGCTAACGCATTCTTGCAGTGATCACATATGGCCTCTCACCAGAGATCTGGAGCAGCTGGACTGATGATTTGACTATATGATACTACATCGTAGCATCACATCCTGCTCTTCTGCAGTCAAAGTAATACTAATGTTCTACTTTTAGTAACAGAAGAAATATTTCAAAATCAGGAAAGCAGAATGTCAGGTAATTTGGCCAATTCAAACTATTCTATCAATGCACTTTTAATACGAACATTTAAAAATGCTTTTTCCCCCTCAACATGACATTGATACCTGCCTCAGACTTTCACTTCACAACAGATACTCAAGAACAGCAATATTGCATTTTAACAGATTATTTTTTCCAATCAAAAAGGGAATTTTACTTCTGCTGTAAAATGAATCACATTTCCTTTTTCTGAGCAAGACCACTTTAAACATTTCTGCTAGGTATTCTAAATTGCCCTATTTCCCTTCTCAARTACATCTGAGAGGTTCACAATAAAAGCAGCACACAGGATTTATTCAATTTTTTATCATTTCCTTTGAAAGCTGAGAGTCAAAGAAAAAACAAGTTGGTTGATCCTGAATAAAGTATATAGGACAAACCAACCTAGATACTCTGCTGTCATCCAGTTTGCATAACTGCAGTTCTTTCGGTGGATTTGCATTAAAAGCTAGTAAGATCTACTAAGCTCTTTCAAAAAAATCTCTCCCAACCTACTCACAGTTATCCTTTCAGAAACAACAAACTCTAATTCACATTTCAATCTTCTCGTATTGTAAACAAACTTCAAGGGAAATTAGTCTTATTTTCTCAGCTTAGAAATTTTACTTATGAATAAGGCTTTGAAAGCATTATGTTGTACATAATTTTAGAAAAACATCTGAACAGTTCCTGCAATGGAAATCTATTAACAGACTTCACTTTAGAATTATATTTTTGAAAAAAATCAAATATAGTCTTCATAACAGTACACCAAGTGAAAACTACAGCAACATTTGGTCAGAGAAGTGAAATGGGGCATTGTTCACCTGGATGCTAGCTGTTGGGAAGGCAAAGCTATGGAAAGAGAATCTCTTTCCATTCAACTTCAATACACAGGGTTCAGATGCATCATTAATTTGAGGGAAGAGATGCCTTGACCAAACAAACTACAGCAGAAATATTGAGTTGAGAAATCAGCTGTATATACTGTAATATTAATGGACAAGCTTTTCTTCGCAACTGAAGTGTTTTCATACGAAGCAAGAACACAGAAAAGCCCATTCCTGAGCAACCACATCTGCAGGTGGGGCTTAAGCAACTTTGCCTAGAACAGCTCACCAGCACCTAAACGTTCACATAACAGAGGAGAAATATAATCAACACCCTTATCCTGAAAAATTACTGTCCCATTAGTAATAATGCATTTCATGCAACTTAAGATTAGTCTCGCCCTATGAAAATCCGTAGTTATCAATTTAGGGGCATCTGTGAAACTAACTTGCTGTCAAGATGATCTTCCTTATTTCTTCTTCCTCTCTTTTAGGTACTTTGTTGATGAGCCTCCCAGCTATGAGATCATTCACATCTTTTCATAGTTAACAGGATAATGTTTCTAGGACACTCCGGCTACTTCTCTCATCATAATCAAAAGTTTGGCAATCTTTAGTAGAAATAGGCTTGTGACAAGGACTGAAGCAGAAGCTAAGAAAATTCCTTTCCTAGTACTTTTTCATTTTAGTTGCCAAAAAAACAACCCAGAGAAAACCCTGAGATAAGACACAGTGTGCTATCTACCTTGAAATAAAATGTAAACCTTCTACTGTAAAACTCTTAAGACAATTTCCAGCTCAGGAACTATCAAATTTGTGCACCTCTGTTACTTTTAGGACTGTTCTGAAGTCTTGCATTATCAGTCATTAAAAAAAAAAAATCAACCACAACCAAAACAAAAAGTGATTTATTTCTGTAAAATGTGAAATTCTGTTCTCATGTTGGAAGTACGTGTATGTGGCTGAAAAGTGATAAGCAGCAAGCAGAGAAAAGCTATGGAAAAGAAAATTCAGAACAGAAGGCTGCACAGTATCTCAGAACACAGTAAATTCATTAGAAATAGCCAACAGAAATACAGTAGATAAGAGGACTATGCCTGGGTATAGGTCATAACCACATCAGTATCACAAACAAGGACAGGCCTCATTTATCCCCACGATAAATGAAATACTAGTTCCTGATTTCAAGTCATTTAATAATAATCTAGTCCGGAGAGACTAAACAACATTAGTTCAATAAATCAATTGCAGTTGAATTCTCCCCCAATTCTAATTATACAGGCCTTCTAAGATKTTTTTACTGTATTGGGCACATATTGAGATTGACTTAAATTGTAGTAAAGTCTCTCTGAAATACATTCTGCTTGAAATACTGGACAAGAAAGGCTTGACTTAACCATGCCATCATAATTAATGAACATCCCGACATGGCACACAGAACAATGACAACAGTGATCAGCACTCCTGTTATCAGCATTTTGCACCCCTCAGCAGTTGAATAGCACTCTACCACCTGATAAAGCTAGAGTATGTTAAATCAAATCTTGTCAGTGTGATATTCCATTCCCAAAGCCACAAAGTAGCCAACCTGAAGGTTTTCTACTGCTAAAAAAAAAAAAAAAAAACACGCAGAAGCTACTACATTTTCTGAGCTGTTTTACCTACCTTGTCCTTGAAGAGATGTGGGTTTTTATATACGAAGTCACGATAGCTTTCTGTACGCACTTTATCCTATGAATTAAAGGACAAAAACAATGTTCACTTTGCTTATGTATGTAACAAAAAAAATGAACAAAGATTAAATGAATGTTCAAAAATGCTGAAAAGCTTGCTTTTAACCTGACCCAAGTACTATTTTCTGGCTACTGTACTTACAAGGATGCTGCAACCATAACATTGTCCATACTTTTGGTCTTTTAGAATTTATCATCTACGTAAATAAAGCCAGCTGAGCCTCTGRAGGAAAGAAAAAATTACCTTAACACCATTCTGACCTACAGCATTTAATTTCAGATGTTTCAAAGCATTTAAATACCTCTCAGAAACAATAGTAATGGAGTGGCAGTACTGCATCAACTTTATAAATCAGCCTTCTATACAACAGTAARAACTTGAGTCAGGAGGCCATAAAACATTTTGTATCATTTTAATCTATAATATTTAACTACCTGACACACAGCTTCCTTCAAAACAGCTACGGATCAGATGAACTTGTTCTATTTCAGAATAAACTACAAATTTGCCAGCCTGAAAACAGGCCARTACTTAAAACTGTATAGCGTATTCAATGAAAAACAAATTAAAAGAAAAAAGAAATTGACTTGACTGTAATGCAACATGATCTGAAAAGCTGGAACATATTCAAGCATATGACTAAACATTTATAGTACCTTAGTATATGAAAGCTAACAGAATATTTCAGCCTAACAGCAAGGTAATAAATTGATCCTCTTAATATGAATTAGCAGGTACATAAATTAACAGCTAATTATAGTTTTGGGAGTATCTGCTGGAGTTCAGGTGATAGAGCAAGGCAGAAGAAAGCTATAGGCATTTTTATGCAGTAAAGATGGTCTACAAATAATATCAAAGTATAAAATCCAACTGCCTATATTTAAGCTAGCATCATACTATTATGGCAGTATAATAATGAGTATTAAAAAAATACTTCTAGTGAAAGACAGCAAAGTTTACCTTAACAGAAAAAGATCAAAACCAAAAACTGAGAATAAAAGATATGTTCATACAAATTACAGAAACTAAACAAGTTATTTTGAGGCTTTAAAATAGTAAAATTCAAATTAGATTTAGGAGGATTATCTCCCCCCAACCTGTAACAAGAAATTACAAGTTATTTTAAAAAAATTGTATTGCATAAGTATGCATAATAACTGTGAATTAAAATGTCTTGGATCATTTAAAATTATACTGGCTTACTATAACGATATATTCAGAGTGACTATTTTTAGTACTTCACCTCTACCACAGAACATAATAGAATCTGCTGATACTACCAAAAAAACAGAAGGTTCAGCATCAATCGAGAAAGCAGTCAGCTGGAAAGCTTTCAGTCTTACATCCTGACCACTCGCATTGCTTCACCACTGCCCCAACTTAATCAATAAAATTCCAGCTGCTGTCTCTACTATATGCACTACTGCTCAAGTAAGCCACAGTCATTCACTTTGGGTCTCTCTATTCATCAATATCCTTCTTTCTCACACACCATTTCAGTATAATACCTTCTGTTTGTTTTTGGAAAAATGTAAGGACATTTATTAAACGATATTCAAGAAGTCCTCAAACAATAAACAAACAAACAAACAAGTAATGAAACATTAGCCATTTGACCAGTATACAATACTCTCCCCACATGTTAAATATTTGTGGCAACAGAAACAATACGTTGATACTTCAGCCTGCCAGTAAAATGCCCAAGAAAAAAAGGATTTCAGAACAGTGTCAGAAACAAAATTTAGACACTAAATCTCCTTTCTTAAAAGTTTCAATGTAGCAAATCACTATATTTATATAAATAAGGTTCTCATAAAAAAATCCAAGTGAACACTTGACACACAGCTAAAAATTCATGCAAACATGGTTAAACTGGTGTTTTCCTGTGCTTAAATTTTGTAATACAGCTTCAAGCGTATCTGTAGAGTACACAAATTAATGTTCCTAATGCTTCCTGTACAGTAAACATAATTTATATGTTACAAGAAGCATTAGGAACAGAGGAAATAGAAGCTGCGGAAAAGAAAGATTTTTTTCAGTCCAACTCCTAGGATAAAAGCTATCAAGTACAGAAAGGGTTAAAAATGCAGCTGCTCTGCAGTGTATTTATGGGCACCCAGCCCACTTCATTCCATCTTTGCTCTTTCATCCCACTAAGATGCAGTTGAGCTCACTTTCTAACCTTCAGCATCTCCTCATGTATCCCATAATGCCCATATGAGCTGAAGTAAACGCCATCCTCATCCTCATGAAGGTCTGCAATGGCGTTGGCTGAAGAGCTGTTTCTGACATCCRCGTTCATCACAAAATCCTGTGCAAATTGCCTGTAATCAATTTGAAACATACCCTTGAGACATGTTTATGGGACCATGAAAAGAAGGCGGGGGGGGGGGGGGTAGGGGGGGGTGGTAAGGGGCTTGAAAAGATAAGGAATTCAGACTGCACAGGGGCTTTCACAGCAATGGAACTGGTTTAGGCTTTAAATGTGCTGAATCTCCCTCTGCTGGCTTCCAGAAGTTGCTGCATGATGATTCACTGTTCTCAGTGCATTACTCATCTGCATTTCTTTCTTATTCTGAGCACTAAGTATCGCTAGCAGAACATTCACTGTGTTTTTCTGTGCGCCACCCACAGTTCATCCAATTCAGATTTCATTTATACTTTTTAAACAGGAATTATCTATTTGTACTTTCTAGCATAAAAGCCAGTACTACAGCAATCAAAATTTGCAATGGGAAAACGTATTTGAGGTGCTGTGATGTAGATCTGGAGTTCACAGAATAACGCTTAAGAACTATAAGCTGTGCTTCACTGAATGAACAGCGGAAGGTTGAGTAAGCTACTTTACAAYTGAAGCAATCGAGGGCAAAATAAGTCAGAGCTTAAAATTCAACTTTTTGTTTTAATTTCCTTTGTACTTGCATGCTTCTACTTAATTTTCCTCAGGTATGGCTTCCCATTCCTAACACATATGTTTTCTTCTCATTTTCTCAAGATGTTTTGATGGTAAAATACACAAATCCAGGGTTTTATCATGAAAACACTACAGATCAAAGATTGTCGAGAAGTAAATAGCTCATATTATACCTGCAACCAAGAAAAAAGCAAAAATGCTAAAGACAGACAATATTCCTTCAAGTATTTTACACTGAATTAGTCAGTGTCCTTACACTGTTCCTGGCCTTAAAAGGCAATGGTCTCAAAGAAGCTGCATGACTGAAGTTCTGGACAGGCCAGCTTATTAAAAACATCTAAAAGATTTTTTTCCGTATCTTAGAGATTAAGATTATCATATGACTATCAAGCATAGCTGAAAGAAATTACAGTTATTTAGTCTCCAAAGAGGTCTCTGTAGACAGGTAAAATACAGGAAATCTCCTGGTTCTAKGTTTTTTTTATTCCAGAAGTGAAGATTAGTCAACCTGCCTGCTAAATACTAGCATAAACCTATTTCCATCATAGAGAACAGCAGGTTAAAAACAGGTTATTAACTATTATTAACTATTGGTTATTGTACTATTCTCACCTCATGTTTGACTTTCTTCCATGGAGTGGTGCACTAAATTGCATTTACCTCACAGGAAATAATCTGTATGTGGACTCTTTCAGTGGAGTAACCTACATCATGAATTAATACCACTGTGAGTTACAGCACGCATACCCCTATGCAACTATTTCCTCTTTGTGCTGCATCATCAGATCTACATCTGATTATTTTTGCTGCCAACCCATCTTGCTGGATTTAGGAGCCTGTGCTGACAAAGAACAATTTTAAAGGCTCCCTTTTATAGCAGCTAGATAATTTGGTAAATTAACCTCAAAAAGAAATATATGTAAGCTTGACAGAAGTTTAGAGAGCTGAAAAGAAATTGCAACTGATGACTTGAAAAGGTTTTTTTCTCTTTAAATGCAACGGAAACAAGAGCAAGACAGGTAACATATAGAAAAGGGTTTTATCCTTTAGTCAAATTCTACCATTTCTTTGAATTTCTACCTGTCTTTAAACATTTCACCTCTCCTAAAAATCTTTCAACTGAAATAGCTTCAAACACTTACTTCACTTTTTGAAGATCATCCTGTGCTCTAATCAAGGCTGCTTCTGCAAGCTTTGCTCTGTGTTCTGCATGTTTTAGTTGTTCAAGAAGCATCGTGGTATCATTTAACTCATTAGAACACAAAATATTTGCAGGTTCACAAARATCTTCTATATCTGATGAAATGAAACAAAAATACCTGCCAGTTAATAGTGTTGCTTCACAGCTGCTCATAATACTTTGCATTCCTATTTTTGCTGTTTCTGTGTCTAGACATTTTGCAATGTAGTCTGTTTYGCAACAAACTCCTGAATTTGATAGAACTAACTGCAGAATACAATACTACTCAGTAAAGGCAAGTATGCTAGAAGTGAGTTCAAAATTAACAAAACAAATTCAGAATTTAGTTTAAATAGCAGTCTTTGAAGCAATTGATGAGTGAGATATTAGGGTGAGCTTTAGCCAAGTACTGTGCTGTGTTCTATTTCTCTAGTTATCTTATTCCAAAGGCTGAAAAGGATGTTAACTGTAAAATGCAAGAAGAAACACGTCAAGCTTTCTTAATAATTAAATAGTAACTATTGATTTTCAATCCAACTTCCTGGACTCTTACAAAGCTTCTGAACACATAAAACCTGAAAGAGCTTAAATAGAATGGAATTATGATGAAATAYTGCTTTTAACTAGCAAAACATGGACTTAACACTGGATCCAGTTCATCTCCTGATAAATTCGGCTACTGATTTCAACAGGAAAATAGCACTGCTGTGTTTTTGGATGAAGTAAGAAGCTACTTTAAATAAATAAATAAAAATATTAATTTTAACGATGGAAGACAGGCTACTTGGCCCCCAGGACTGAAACAAAGCATTGATGTTTAGAATATGATTTTCAGAGCATCCATGATTTTCAGCAATTTCTATGACAGCTGAAGGCACTGAACACCTCAAACTGTCTATTTATAGCTTGGGCAAAGAGCACACATCAGGTAGGAGGAGACATGGTGAAATACAAAATCTCTGWAGACACAAAATAGTAGCGTCTATCTGCACTTTCATGCAGCAGGGCTTGTTTAGAAAAGGGAAAAACTGCATTCCAGGCTGTACAGAGGAGAAAATTCCTCTCATAAATGTCTAATACTTTACATGAAAGAAGGATGCACAAGCAAGTGCCAAACAGGAAAAAGGTGGGAAGATCATGGGTAGCAAAAATAAGTCGCACTGTATTCTCACAAGACTTCAAACTCTTCTGATGAACTWCCATAACAGGGAAGCTCAAGCTGTTTATACAGACCATTAGAACCACTAAAGAAAGAGAATTCTTCTATGCAACTGTAGTGGAATGTTATACTTGGTTGGTCCAAAAGACAGCCTGTATAAAAGACGAAGATGTTTTCAACAAGACAAATTATTTACTACTGCCTCATGGCATATTACTTTAATGAATGCATCTCACTTAAAATACCTACTTTTAGATGCTTTAAACATTTAAACTAAAATATGCAGCTTAAGTTTGGATGGAGTCCCTCTTTTACTTGCTTAAGTACCTCCACTATGAACATCTCATTTACATTAAGTGAACACAGATAATAAAACGTGACTACAGAAATACCAGCCACTACAAGCTGATGTGTAATTCTGTGGTAAGACTTTCAAAGAGYGACTTAAGAGTGACTAAATGTCATTACTTTAGCTAGTACTCGGACTTTATTGCATAACTAACACTATTAAATAAAYAGCAATAATGCATCATACAACATGAAATCCACTGATACCCCATAACACAGTGCAGCCATATTGCTATGTATTTACATTACCATACTGAAGTAGGAGATCATCTTCTAGCTCTGGTTTCAAGTATTCCTCTCCTTCCCAAGGCAGTGGGCCRCTGAGTGAATTCAAATATGCTGCAGTTGGTTTCTAGACAGATGGATAAGAGCATATATGCTAAATTTCTTTAAAGTCACTAGTCCTTCATCCAAGGGAGGCAAAAACCTTTTTTTCCAGCCATTAATATCAATGAGTCATTACTAACATACTTTTGTAGCAAAAGCTAAGAAAGGTATTATTCTGCATTGCTTGGCTAGCAAGAAGAGTAAGAAAATGAGCTTCTGGCTTCCATCCTGGCTCTTACAAGTATTCACACTATAGTATTCATGCTGAAATTGCGGTGACCAGAGAATAGCAAACAAATAGACCTACAAGCTAGTCTGGGTTGACATCCAACAACCTATAGGATCAAGAAATTCAGTTAGGCAGTAAGCACAACAGACTCAAAAACTGAAGTCTACACCTCCAGGATCGCACTCCTACCAGAAACAAAGTTTACTCAGATGTTCAACTGCTTCAGACCCATAGCTTATGCCAGAGATAATCAATAAGGCAAGATCCTAACTATGCAAAGTGTTTTTAAATAACAGTGCATTAGTGACCAACTTTCAAAGTGCTAGCTCCTCTCCCACCTGATTCCTGCCAGTAAGTATCTTCTAGGAAGAGGAGAAGTCAGATTCTGGTCCTTAGTTTTTCCCCTTCTATGATTGTTTTGTTTAATTAGCTATGTCTTACACAACTACTTGTAAATTTAAGTACTAAGTCTGGAAAAAACGCTTAACAGCTTAAGAAGCTATTCAGTCTAAACCTAAACATTTAGGGAAAAACAAAAGAAYGTACTTCAAAGCCACAGCATATGCAAAGCGCAACTTGGCCTAAATTAAAGTGGGTAGGTTCCCATTGGCTCTCCTGATTCTTRGAGATAAAATTTAGGTTCATTTAAGGGATTTTAGTGTCATCTAAGGGATCAGCTATCATCCTTTCCAACAATGCAGTGTACCAGCACACACACAAGAGCTAAGAAACTTCAGCTATCAAGAAGAAAACCCACTGCTGGAGCCAGATGAGCAAGTCAAAGGCCAGCATAAATTAACAAAACAATACGACACTATCTAATGTGGGCYTTCTGCAAGTCTGGAAATTTCTCTTTTGAAATCACTAAAACCTTATGTCAATTTAAAACTAAAACGATTTCACACTTAAAATGCTCACCTCTAAATAAACCAGTCAATAACTACTTTAAACAAGTTCCCATGATTTCTTATACTTTGAAGTGTAATACAGACTTGTGTACAGTTATGTTTAAAAAAAGCAAATTTAAAACAGAGCATTTTGATTTCTCATTCTGCAGACACAGGTCATGGAAGTAATAYGTGACACACCTACCTTCAATCTAACGAAGTTTATTAGTTTAATGTATCCATAAAAATCAAGTCCTAGAAAGAAAAAAAAAAGAGCTTATGTCACAGGAAACCCACATATCTTACAATAATGTGAATGTTACYTAAGTTGTTCAATTGGCCAGTTTCCCCTTGGGGCTTCATCACTCCCTAATGCAGCTTTCCAATCTTAATTGGTCATCTACATTTTTCTCTCTTCAGATCTAACCATGAAATTTTCACATTCAGTACAAATACACTTTCCACAGATTAAAAACTGAACACAAGCAAATTTGGCTTATCAGTAGCAATCTCCTTTGTTCAGCAAACAACTCTACATCAAGACAGCCACATTCATCTTCTGGCAACCTTAATGATTGCTCCCCTGTGCTTCTTCATTCTTATTTTCAGCTTTCTGCTTATGAAAGAGTAAACTGATTCTACTCATCAAGAATGTATACCAATATTGATTTAAACCTGCCATCTACCTCAGGAATAATAGTAGTTTAAACATAATTATGTACTTTCCTCAAGAACAGCTACTAGTACTTCAACCTGTGGCTATGACATAGCTTTAAAATATTTTCCATTGGACTTTAGATGGAAAACAGACCAGACTTTGCAAATTTATGTACATTTTTCTAAATGCTCTGTGTACTTCCCATCCTCTCATCTCTCCTCCTTTTTACTGAACACTCCTGAAATAGTGTTACTCTTACCTTGCTCTCATTCCCCTACTTCACAGTTCTCCTCTATAGGCACTCAGTTTGGGATGTGAAGCTCAACAGCTCTCTTCCAAAGCCATTCCCCACTTTACACRTCTTCCTGAATGCACCTTTCTTCAGTTACCACCTAAACACATGATGGCTTAAAATGGAAGCCAACCTTAAAGTTCACTAAAAAAATCAAATGGATGATAGAAGGTATGCCTTCCTGTGCTCACCAGAGGGGACAAGAGTACGTCCTTCTTTAAAAACACCAGCAGTACAGTCTAATTASTTGATCTCTTGTTAGATATATCCATGCTGGCCTGTGCTAAGCTGTTGAGCCCTATACTGGTATCACTAGTTAGGCAAGAAAACCTAACACAATAGGTAAACAGCATGACTTCATTTATGCCCATGTGCTCTTACCTCTGTAYACACAAGACTTGCTCAGGTCAACCTAATAGGCAGTAGGGACTCAGCAAAAGCTAGCAAAGATCACTCCTATTTCTATCACTAGTGGARAATTTTATCAGAGAATATAACATACAAGAGATGGCCAGCATAAAGATAAGTATTTTTCTAGAATAGTTTGTTTTTTTCAATCTTGGACTTGTTACCTACAATCAGAAAAACAGTTAAAAACAAACTCATCTTTATCATTTATTTTAAACAAGATGCCAATAAACATGGAGAGATAAACATTGATTGAAAGAGATAAAAAAAATCACAAAAAGAGCTTACCGTTCTTACTGATCACATCACCAACATTAAACTGATGTTCTGTTTTACAATGGGAGAATACATCTTCAGCAGAACTAAACAATCTGTAAAGAATTATTAAATAAGCAGAATTAACAGAGCGGTATTTAGATTCAGCAACTTTCCTATGAGTTTTATATGCTTTGTTCTGACTTGCTAGGCAAGGTGTTCACAGTACAACATATTTCCTTTGAGAAAGGATGAACAGGTGTCTACTTATTGGCATACTTCCCAAAGAAGTCTTAATTTTATTACAAAATGCTTTGCAAACAGGTAATAAAGAAACATATCAATTTTGTTTCACACTACTGGGAACCTCAACTTCCAAAAATTTACTGTAAAGMCTAAGCCTTTAAGAACAGCATGTATAGGAGATTTGCTTACCAGCATCAAAATAAATGTTTTCTGCTATTTACTGCTSATGGGAAAAGATGACTAAGATCAAGAAATAAACTTCTATATTGCTTCATGAGAAGGAGGAAGAAATACTGGTTCTTCACATCATTTCTCCCTCCTCAAGTCTGGATTCAACAGATCTTCAGCTCTTAAGATTGTGAAAGCCACAGAACACTATTTCGAGCTATCCACTAGTTATTTTTCTAACTGGCCTATCTTCTACAGGCTGAATATGAGTATTTACATGGGAAACATTCTTTGTATTAAGAATCCATCAGGGACTCACCTGTCGCAGAAGAGGCAGCGAGTCTGCGGGCCCTCTASGACACCCTCCTCCTCCTCCTCCTCTTCCCAGGCATCCTCACCATCGGACAGCTCGGGCATCTCCTCGTCGTCCTCCTCCTCCTCCTCCTCCAAAGGCGGCCGGCCGGCCCCTGCGGAGCGCGGGCAGGGACCGTTAGTGACGGAGGAGCTGGGGGGGAGGCGCCCAAGAACCCCCGGGGCCGGGCACGGACCGCCGCCGCCGGGCGGGGCCGCGCGGGGACCCCCCGGGGCCGGGCACGG
>NW_028185816.1:6196875-6201143 GCF_003343005.1 Rhea americana
GGAGGGGGGGGCGCCCCCTGGCGGCGGCCTCCAGCGCTGGGGCGGCTCTCGGGGCCCTCTGCCGCGCCCGGCCGGCAGGCGGCGGCGCCATCTTGTGGCGGCCGGGCCGGGGCCGCCCGGCCGGGAGGGAAAATAATTGCAGCAAACCAGGAAGTGACTGTCGGACCGTGAACTTCGCGCGGGTCGATGTGTGCTGTTCGCAGGAGCCGGCCCGTGGCGGGCATCCTGTTGGCGCCGCTCTGAATGCGACGGCTGAGTCCCGAGCTGCGCAGCGTGCGGCCGGCACCGCGGGCACGGGCTGTCTGCCGGGGTGCCGTTCCGGGGAAGTCGCCCTCGTGCCCTCATCCCCCTCGTGGGCAATCGCCCCTGCCTGGCGTCCTCCACAGATCAACGCATCCCAAATTATACCAATGCTTGGCCCATCCGTGCAAAGAGTTACCGTCYTTTGGTAAACAACTTGTAATTTTCAAGTGAAATCTGGCATTTGTGTGAAGATTTAGAAAATCCCGTTGTCTTTTCCTCTATTCAGTTAGCAAAGTTAAGGTGCATCTACATTAGCACGTCAGATCAGGAGATCCAAAGTGTGCTTTTCAAGCCATCTGCCCAACTTCCCTGCTTCCAATGCTTTGGTCCACCTTGCAGCATGGTCTCGCAACACAGCGAATGGATTTCAGTGAAACTACCATACTGCCCAAGACTCCAGATAGCTACCAAGTGCTCAGATCGCAGGACCACACAAGAGCCAACCCGAAGTGAAAATCCCGAAGCATTTAGGTACTGGTCTTCAGTGCCAGCTATTTTATTACACGTAGGTATCGCACTGCTTGCTAAGGCAGACACAGCAGCAGTTTCTTCCCTGTTCATGTCCAATCTTACTTTTCATAAGAAGTTATTCTACATTATATGTGTTTTGCAAGTGCTAAATCTGCAACAGCACTTAGCCCTGACATTTAGCACTCAGCATCAGCTGAGGTACCAATTGCTAGTTAGTACTTGACTGGTCTTCACTGAATRTAAGTGTGCTGAGATTTAAATCAATTAGTAAGAGGAAAAAAAGGGGAAAGTGCAGGAAGGAAATCTGAAAGCTTGAATATCCTTGTTAGGATAACAATTCCTGATTTCTGAAACTTGTAAATCTGTCCCATGTAGCTTAATTTTCCTTTTCATTATCCTCCTATTCCTCGAAACTAAAGCTAAAAAAGAAAGCTTTTATATACAGATTAGATTTGCCTAGATTAAGCATTGTTATAGGCAAACTCAAAGGGATATGAAAAATTTAAATAGGGAAACTGACTTCAGATATGACTAGAATAACAAGTTTGAAAAAGGGAATTTGACCTAATTTGATTTACTGCTTTGTTTTTAAATTCAGCATTCAATTAGACTAACTTCTACTGGTATGACAGTGTAACGGAGATTCTGCAAATGCTGCTTAGTAGTATAAACCAATGCTTTGGTATAAACCAAACCTACTGTTCCTCTACTCTTGCTCAAGCAGCTGATCGCAGAAATAGACATARCAGTCACTCTTCTGTAAATCGTCCCCGGGCTGATAGCAGCAAAAGCAGAAACAGCAGCTTCTTTGTGCTGTACTGAAATTCTCCCCCACTGGAGGAGCAAGGGGTCACTGATTGCATAGTCTTTGCTCCATTGCACACCCTTTGCTATTGTTCAGTCCACTCAGAGAATAACAGACTGAATGTGCCACACAGCCTTGTAACTGAATCTTCTTTTTTATTATTGCATAAATTAAGATCCACCATAAATGTACGGCACCTGTTCATTTGGATCAGCGTATAAAACATTGTGTGAAGACTGTATTAAATCCTGCACCAAAAGTATATAACTTACACCAATACCTCTTGAAATATGATCATCTTTGTTACAATCTCATAATCCTTATAAGGGGATTTGCATGGTACAGCAAGATTTACAACGTAAGGGATTACTATTTCATAATCTGGGCCAAGGGGAAGAAACTTCAAATATTTACATTTTTTTACTGCATTKCAAACTTTCTCCCAGATCAGGAAGCACAACACTGCGGAGGCTGTTTAAGGGTGTTTGCACACAAAATATAGTATCATCTTATCACTTGTGGGCTTTGTTTCATCTCAGTTCCAAGCATGTGTAAATCCATCCTGCATCACCCTTTTGTCCCTACAATGCTTGTCATTAATGAAAAGTGCATTAAGTATATTAATAGAAATGACATAGGCAATAAATGAAACATTTCTGAACAAACTATTATTAAACAACTACTTCTTTATCTTGTGTCAAATATATTAGGAGAAGGTGAGAAAAAAATTAAAAAGAATTAACAATAGACAGCAAAACATATTGCTTCTCAGTCAGACACCTAGGTCTCGTATATGGTAGCAATTAGAGTTATATTTTTCAATTGTAAACCCCCAAGGTCTCTACAGAACATGCGAAACTATATAGAACCACRAAGCTCAAGACTGAATACAATTTTGACAAAACTATTTTCACCTAAAAAGCCCAAACCATCTGAATTTTTACATCGTATGCCCTAGTAAACCCAGCTTGCTACATGCCTRTGCTAAGAATGACACTTCTGAACCCACAGAGCATGATTGCAATTATTTTCTTGTGTCAGTYCTCCCATCCCAGTTTGTTGTATTTTTTTTAATTAAATTAATAAATCAAACTCTTTGTAGCAAGCAATCTCTGATGTAAAACCTGAGACTGGCTTTTTCATTATGTCTTTACAATGTCTAGCCATGAGGAGGTTCTCACAAAGCTGTCACTTCCCAACATTATACATCCATGAAAAGCATAGCTGCAGCAGTGATAGATGCAACAGAAATAGATGCACCTCAGGTTTTGGAGCAGCATCAGTGCAAGTAAAACATCATGAATGCTACTGATCTGCATATTATTAGCTCTTAGCTGAAGGATGAATTTCAACTCTTAATTAAGAGCATGAAAAATATAAATGAAACAAATCAGAAAATTTAAGTGCCAGTTAATATACAGAAGGAACAACCTCTAATATAGTGAGTAATAAAAAGTTATTTTTTATTCCTATCATCAGGAAAAAATAGTGATACTGAAAGCAGGACTGCTAATCTAGATTTCCATTCCCTGTCAGCATACTCAGTCATTTTTTAAAAGTTTAATAAAATGATGCCTTTATTTCCCTTAATTATGAACCAAGAAAACTGGTCTGTGAGATATTTTTCACCTGTGCAATGCTCATAGGGCCCTGTGTAAGGCTCACCTTGAAATTAGGTAGGTTTAAGATTAGGCTTGAGAGAGAAAGCAAGCCTTGTTCTGCATTTCTCAACCTGTCAGAACAGTAAAGGAAACACAAATGACTTCTCTATATCTTTCACTGGGTTCTTCTGTGACTCAGCTTACAGCTTGTGTCCTTGTATTTAAAAGTTGTCTCAAGGCACGGTCAGAAGAGATGATCTAACATGATTCTGCTGCCAAGGAGGGAGTCTTGCTGTCTCCAGCATCCATCTGACCCTTTGGACCCATGTTATATTGGCATAAAACTACTCATTTTTGCTTTCACTCACCCACCCTCTCCCTGCAGAGGCAGCACAGGGAAGTACACAGTTGCAGCAAAGTGCAGGATTTTATTTTTCAGTATCCACTGGTAGCTGAAATGGCCTGGCTGTACCCTCTACCAGCACCCCCAGCTGCTGCCAGCTGTGTCAATCCCCTGTCACAACTGTCACAGCACAAACTCTACCTGTGACAGGAAACCACCTTTAGGAGGAGCGTGGCATCCTACCCAGACCAGTTTAACAGCAGCACTTAAAAGGGGAGGTCCTGCTCCCTCTCCCCTGACACATTCTCTCCCATTGCTTGTACCAGAGAARCAAACTGATTAGATGGGCTGTTTTSCTTCTTCTGATGCTTAGTTCCTAACAGACAGGTTAGTTAAACCAAGTTCACTTCAGGGCCACTAACTCAGCAGTTGTAATAAAGGGCAAATAGCAGGAATGTACAGCTGGAAATGCAGCATCATTGGTATAAACACTACTGTTGATTGCTTTCAATGAGGGATTGCCCCACAAGACTAAAACCAGTCTCTGCAATTAAGGCAAATCTGCAGTGCAGGAAACACAGTCATGCTGCTCTGAGATAAAATACATTTACCAAAATACAGAAGCACCTCCATAAAATGTGCGTTGTGCAGCAGTTTGAGAAATACAGGACAATTTCAGGTGCTACAGACCACTGGAATCCAACTGTGATAACTCCAATCAGTTAATACAAAAAAAAAAAAAAAA
>NW_028185816.1:6201148-6241148 GCF_003343005.1 Rhea americana
AAAGAAATCCTGAGAGTCTTAAAAAATCACTAATCTTCAAAATTAGTTTCACCACTGACTTCCAAAATGTAAATGCAGACAAAGATACTTGTAGGCAGGTTAGGGGTAAATCAGTGTTTCCAAAGAGACTATAAATAAGTAACTTATTATGACTTTACTATCTTTTAATATCTATGCTTCTACAGGGGAAACTGCTTGGACTCAGAATAAGTAATTATTAAGATAAACTACAAAAGAGGCACTTTCTGAAATCATATCCTTACCTGAAGTAAAGTACAGTGTTTACCTGAGGCCTTGTCTTTACCATGAAAAAATACAATTTTAACTAGTTCACAGTTGTGCACTGGCATTTATTTTGTGGTGTTTATATGAATTAACAGATCAAACTAGTGGAACTACAAGGCCTGTATATTAAAAGCAAATGGACAAAAAAAACCCTCCACAGCAACTCTTTGGGACAGAATGTTTTTAAAATATCAACAAGATATTTGGTGTTACAATGATGGATGCTACGTATTTGACAAACTCTGGATGTAAATACCTAGAATAGTCATTTTGAAACTAAAGCCTTTGTAAGGGGCTGACCATCTGAAAACACCACAGTCAACAGAACCAGCTCTCGTCTATATTCATCAGGGTGAAACTTCATCTGTGCCAAAAAATAGAATCAAATCATTTAAAGCCCTAAACAGAAATATCATACCTAAAGAATAATTTAGAAATTGTGGATGAAAAGAGCATTACTCTAAAGCTGATGCTTAGGTTTTCAAGGCTTGGTAAGGATGTCTCAAAGAGCAGAAGTGAGATGCAAGCAGAAGGAGAGTGTGAAATTTTGTAGATTACAGAATAATAGAGGAGGACAGAAGACAAACAGTTATATTTTTAAGTTCTTTTACCTATACAGTATAAATGACTGGCCTTTAGTGTGTGCTAGATCGCAACCCACACCAATCTGTCCGCTTCAGTGGCTCTTAAAAACAGGSAAGTTTTTCTCTGTTCTGTTCCACTCTCCCTAATCTGTAGCTGCTATAGTAGAATGACGAACAATGCTGATGATCATGAATGGACAAAAACAAGTTAGGAGAAGTCAGAGAAGAAGACAAAAAAAAAGAAAAAAGAAAAAAAAGAAAAAGTAGAATCAGGTATCGGACCATATCCGTTGACACTGCTTTTCTTCAAAACAGTTTTTACATTTCAAACCAGGATGAAAAGGAAAATCCATCACATTGTGCTTTTAAAAAATAAATTGCCTGCTAAACGAGGCTGAATTCAATTAGTTGGTTCCAGCAAATAAYATATGCTGTTTCACTTCTCTTTCTCTAGCTAGAAAAACAGCAAAACGTAGGCAGTGATTTTAAGAACTCACAGGTTTGGAATAAAAGGGTAAAAGACTTTTTGCAACAGTTCCATTGAATCTTTGTAAGAGGCTCTATAAATGTGGGACTTCTTCATGCTGTTGTTATTGAAAAGATGGTACATATCTCCTGCTGTAGACTTGTACTGAAAACACTTTGCAGGAGAAGGTACTAGGCAGTTTGGGAAAGTTGTTTTCTTGGGGATGATCAGCTACCCCCAAAGGCTTTTCCCAGAGATCTAAAGAACACAGAAAGCAGAATGCAGAAAGTGTGAAGAAGCACTACTTAACCGTGCACAAAATAATGTAAGCAAATAACAGCAAAATGTGAATGTGCAATCAGATCTTCAAAGCAGGCAAACAAAACTATTTATTCTGAAACAAGTAAGAGGTCACTCAGTAGTGTTAGGCTACTACTTAGATTTTTGTATCAGCTTGTTCCAAGTTTTCTTGCTTTAGCTCTTCTGCTGAGAGGTTTTTGCCTCTTTTTCAGTTCATTTCACTGAACAAAACTAACAGAAAAATGGAAATATCCCTCAGTAGAACTGTKCCTTCTCCTGATAAATATTAATTTCCACTTTTTTAAAAAAGGTACTTGTTTGAGGTATTATGAGTAGTAGCTGTGTGTGTTAAATCTTCCATTCTTTGTACCGGCTTCTTTAAAAAAAAATAAAAAAAATCAGCCAATCAAAAGTGCCTAGACCGACGCTGTCTCCCTCAGTTAATCCAAGGCCAGTAGAGGGATAATTTGATTAAACTGAGACCCTAATTTATTTAGCTTTAGTTCTGGATCAACCTCTTCTTAATAGAGTGCTGTCGTCTCCAATTGTTTGATGAAAATTAAAGTGACATAAATACCATGGGACTTTTTCAATCTGATTAGTCAGCTAACTTGCATCAATACTACCCCAGCCATCAGGCGCTGGCGTCCTTCCTTTCACCAGCCTTACTAACAACTGACAAGTTCTCCTTGAAGAACGGGCACCCACGCTGCCACTCAGACCCCCACACTTAACCCATCATCCGTCCTCAATGGGTCTTGTTTGACAAGGTGCCCACACCTTTTTCCATTGCTGTTCATCAGACAAAGCTAAATATTGTTTTATTAGCAATCAATAGCCTGTTAATCCCAAACGATTTCACAAATCCACTGAGCTTTCAAGCTGATTATAAACATTCGTGGTTTTTTTAAGCTGCTAAATTTCAGATGGGTTTTCTCCTCCTCTCCCAACCCTCCCTCTCTGATATGGGACATTGTAGTTGGTAAGCAAAACCACAAAAGCAAAAGAGGTCTGTTGTCTTTAATGTTGCCTTTAAMTGGACATCTACAAATGTAAAAGTTTTACAGTTTAAACATGATCAAACCTACGGCAGCAAAGCCTCAACAGACTTGCTGATCAGTGTGAAATGTAAGAATAAGAAAGTTTGAGCCTTCCCTTTTMTTTTACAGTGATATGGTAAATTCTTGCGTAGACTGCAGGCTGGCAGAATAAGGAGTGAGAGAAGGAGAGAAGTAAGCTKCTTTGATTTACAATATATAAAATGCTAACAAAGCTAGCTGGTGCACTATTGAATGATGCACCATTCATGTCCAAGACACAGACAAAAAGCCTGGGCACGCCTGGTACACTCTGATGATCCCTTTGTTTGTGTATTGGGTCATGGAGATTTCTTCTGTGAGGAGCAAGGGGAGCAGCATTACAAACACGCTTCCTGTTGGATATACCCACCTTCACTTATGCCGGCTGTTTGCCTGCCTTTACTCTAGCAATGTTGATAACGATAGCTGATAATAAAACAATAGGTCGCTTATGTAGCAGAGTATAAGTCACCAGGTCAAGGCAGACAGACCTTAATGAAGGACACACGCTGAGGGCAGGAAGCTTCTCAAAATAGACTCTTTCTTTCAAGGCCTAATAAGCTTGTCTGGCAAGTTTGGATTATTCTCAGCATGTCCTTGCTGAACTGTTGCTACTGTAAAATGTGCTCCCTCTCTGATAACCAAGAAAAAAAAAGACTTGTTGGGAAGAAAATACCTTATCAATATTTGGACATAGACTGCATGAAACAAATCCTGAAACAGCTCTTTACTCTTCTGTATAAGATAGGTGACGCTAGTAAAAGTTTAGTCTTGTTCTTGTTTACACTGAGGGAGTCAACTAAACACCAAAATAGACTAAACAAACATTTTTTTTTTGCAGGGTTTTAACGTACTCAGATTGCATATTAACTAGAAGAGGAAAAGTTAATTCAGCTGATACAGCTTTCTGGGATGTGTAGTAAAATATAAAATATTTTCTAAGTCATCAGTCTTTGCAGCAGAGTGCCAGTTCTGAAACAGATTATGAATGCAATGTATCAGAAGAAATATTTCAGATCAGCAACTTCAAAACGTGCACCTCAGGATTTAGGCACAGTTATTGTTAAGGTATCCACCTGGAGATTAATGTTGAAATATCTGCCAAGTAAGCTGTTTAGTATCTGTTTTGAATGCATCTTCTATATAATCTCAGGTCTTTTATTGGCTCATGTCTAACTCTTCTGACAATTTTTTCTGATCAGAGAAATATCTATCCCTTTAAAAATATTTGTCAAAAGATTGGACATATTGACCGAGAAGTACACCTACTTGTAATTTTCAGAAAGACCGGCAACWTTATCATACGATGCTTTCTCTCAGACTACTTTAAAAAGAACAGGTAAGCTTCTGCCAAGCCAAATGAAGTAGAAGTCCTCTGTTTGTTGCCCTTTATTTTGCTACTGTGCAGGACCACATTCTGTTTGCCATTATTAAAAATGAACTTTAAAATGTTGAAGAACATTTTAAAGAATGAACAGGAAACAATATTAAAACTAATACTCATCAGACATGCACTTCTGGTTTATGATCGCTCTTCAAAACCCAGATTTCCAAGGCCGATGATGGTAAAATTTGGAAAAATGATTGCTGATTCAAGATTTTAACAACTCAATATTGCTCTTGAAGCATTCTAGGATAAAAAAAAATGCATTTTGTGTCAAAGTCTTTACAAARTTTCAGTATATTCTCAAATTGGGTTATTCTGTATGGCAAAAATTACATTTGCAAACAATTTTTTGTCAGTAGTATGCACTACTTGATACTTAGAAGAAGTGTTTGCTGTTGTTTCATAAAATTATTTTTATGCAATAATGAGGAAAAAATCCCATTGCTAACTTCTCAGAAGAAACTAAAGCAGGAACTCCACTCCGAATGCACACCAAATGTGTTCCAACAGCAAGTACCRGGGTCTGAGCCAATGATTAAATGTTCAGACAGCTTCAAACCACTAGTGTGGTGAGGACAATGAACCCAGAGGACAAGAGAAAAGCTGATCTGGAGTATAYACCTCTTGTATAATGTGGTGTAGATGTAAGAACTTCTGCATCTCTTGCTGCTAKTTATTGATCTGCTCCTAACAGATTGCTATATGTAGACATAACCTTTCTTGCTGTCAGGCTGAGAGCTACTACTCTGAAGTTCTGTCCCAGTGGAATAATCGCAAAGAATAATTACAAATTGTCACAATTTAGAGTAATTCCTTTAATCTTTCACTTTGTGCCAGCGTCACCTGCCTCCTCAAATCGAGGGTTCATTGATCCTTGTACTGGTACAAATTCAGGTTCACCCAGGGTGTTTATTGGAACCTTTTCCCTGGTAGCCAAGTCATACATATGGAAGCTGAGGCAGATGCTCTGCAGTTGTTGTCCAAGTTAACATGGCCAGGAAGATGGATTGTTTTGCCTGAGTTCTCCAACCACTGGTTCGTTTCTTTGGCAACATTCAGAACACAGTGGAGACTGTAGCTATTCAGTTTGGCAATTAATTGATCAGAAGTCTTTCTTTCTTGGCCATAGCTGTGAATAGATGTGACTTGGTCTCTTCAACGGCCACATCATTTGTATGCTGAAGCTCTGTCTCCTGAATTTTAAAACTCTAATACATAACACTCAAAGAAGTTCAAGACCAAATCTAGAATCAGATCAAGGTAGAACTTGATCCAACAGTAAATGTAATTCTGAAGCAGATTCATTTGCATATAGTAATTCAATAAAATTAAAATTCAATCTCAGTGGCTTTAAAGTAGTGGCTTATTTTGACTTCTAGCTTCCATACTTAGAAATATATGAWCACAAATAATTCTTGTATTAATATTATCTTCATTTTTGTACCATAGAAAATAACTGATTGCAAAACCATGGAAGAATCCATGGAACAAGAATTAGCATTTTTATTTTATCCTTACTATAAACCCTGGTTCCACTCTATTTAACTAATACTTTGATTTTTTTGTCAATCCCARATCTAGCTCCCTGGCAGCTGTCCTATTTGTCCATTATCAGCAACACTGAACAAGTTCTGTGCTTATTCTCCATGTTTCCAGATTCTATTGTCTGCTTTCCGTATTTCAGTTTTGTTGTATATTAGTTTTTGTGTTTGTCTTCTAGAAGCCCAAATCATTTTAAAAAGACTACCAAAATATACTGGCATAAAAGAAGAAGGAGAGCCCTACTCAATATGCAGCTTGAACTACTTAAATGAGAAAGTGTGTGACCCTCCAGTGAACCCCTGATTTGTATAAAG
This sequence comes from Rhea americana, assembly GCF_003343005.1. Lineage (NCBI taxonomy): Eukaryota > Metazoa > Chordata > Aves > Rheiformes > Rheidae > Rhea > Rhea americana. Next base: position 6,207,106 of record NW_028185816.1, read on the forward strand.
CAACAGAGGACACTACATAGCAAGCAGCAACTTTCTATATATTGACRTAGATTTTCACATCCTCCTTCTTGAGGACCAACATTTCCTTTTAAATGTATCAACTCTCATTTCAAAAATAGTTGCTTTTCTTACTCCGCTTCTTTCACGAAACGATTGTTCTAGATCTCATTTTGCTGAAGCTCAGAAACTATTTTATTTCTAACCTAACAGATAGAAGGAGCTGGCCTGTACACAGGCGGGAGGGCAGGAAGTTCACTGCTCTTGCTGCAGCAGGCGCCTGCCCGCCTGCAAGCGCTCCTGGAGCTGAGGGAGCTGCTGGCACAGCCCCTGGCATCCAGCCCACTCCAGCCACAGCCTGCTGTCAGACTCTCCTCTCCAACCTTTCGTGTCCCCGCCCCACTCTGCCAAGTCATTTCAATCCCCCCATGCCATTCAGTGTCGCTGTACCTAGCACGCTGAATGCCCTCTGAGGGCTTCGGCTCAAACCTATGGGCTGCTGCCAGCTCTGGCTGTCGTAATATGAAGACCATATGGACACCTGCCTTCGTGGCGCATATTCCACTCCCGAGAAGTTCCAGCCTGAGAACATTTTTTGCTTTTCAGAAATTTCTGAATTTGCTGAACCCAGCATTCAGAATGGTCACAAGATACAACTGGACATCCTCACATCTGCATTAGTAGCCTTCTAGCACTGAATATGTATTTTCAGTGATGGCTTTCGAGTCTAAATAGCTATAAAATTCTCTGGATGCCTGAAGTCTACATAAGACTGGATTTGTTGCTTATAAAAGCAGAGCATCGTGCAAAGCTTCCAAAAAGTTTAGACAATGAATGCATAATTAGAAAACATAATCAGAAACCMAAAAAAAAAAACTACAAACAGTTCTGACTATGAGCTTTTTCTGCATTGTATGTGTGAACCCGAGAGTAGAATATGCCCTGGACAGACTGAGCTAATTTGATTCTATGTCCTTCTAAGTCCTTGGGCACAGGAATCATTTTGTCCTTTTTGTTAACATTCATCATTAATAAATAAATAACTAAATAAATAAGCGCTTCCTCTATACTGTGAACATGTTTCTCTCCTGTTTTTTTATTTTCACACACAATCTTCCGTGCATGAACACAGGGGGGCAGTGCAGCTCTAATTTGGATACAAACGTCTATTAAGCAGATGGTCTTCAACAGAGCAAGCTCAGGCCAAGCCCAAGAAAAGCCTCCACTCACTACCATTTCTCTCGTTATTACACTTTGAAACGCCACATGTAGCTACACCTTTTAAAATAAATACATCTTCCTTTACCCTCCAAATGAGCTGTAAATCTCCATAGTGACCAAAAAGGTAAATATTCTTTTTCCTAAATATAATGAAGTGGATCTCAGTGCTGCTGTGGACCAAATCCTGGAAAGTGTTGATAATCCATAATGGTGATGGGTTCATACATCGCTGAAAGTGCTCAGGCCTCCCTGCTCAGCATTCAAAAGCAGAYCAAGTGCGCCTGAAACCGATCTTTTCAAAGGCACTGAGGAACAGCAGTGCAAGCTACAGCTGTTTAAATTTCTTTGGGACTGTAGTGATTGGTAGTACCCAAACGTGCACCAAATAAGATGAATACTGTTCTCAACAAGGCGGGAGGTTAATGCAGAACCTTTCACCTGGGCAGAAAGGGACCCACAATTCTAGCTGAAGCCTAGAGCAGAATAAACTGGGGTTTCTTGCAAATCTCTCAGACATTTTCTGTATCTTAAAAACAACTGCGTAACACGTGATAGGCAGGCTTTAAGGCTATAGTAGAGGGAGTGTGGRAGGATGCAAGTGTACTGAAAATATTTCAAGCAAAAAACTCACCGCTAATGGTGTAGGCTGCTCCCTGGAAATAAAGACTAAAAGAATCTGCCCACAATTTGATATCAGCTTGAATACAGAAATAAAAGATTCTATTATTGTTTAAAAAGCCACAACTACAGATTGTAAAGCAGTTACCAAAAAAATGGCAGACTGCCACAGGCAAACTCCAGTTTCATAAATTTTGCTTCCAACATCAGTCAAGACTTTTTTGATTTCTCACCATAATGCTTCAAGTTTTGTTTATCTGTCTACTTCTGGAGGTGCTGCGCACCAGTATTCTAGCATATCTAGATGGTAGGTTGTATCTGTCTGCACTACACACAAATAATTGTTAGACTCAAAGACAGCAAAAAAAGTCAGTCAGGATGCTAAACTTATGAACCGTCTAAATATATCTTAGAAATTATCTTGTGGTACAAAGTGTGTGATGTCAGATAAAGGAAACAGGCATATCAGAGGAAAAAATAATCAGTAACTTTTCTTTGATAACTCTTTAGGCAAACTTGTTCTGTTCCATTCTGACTGGCCAACCTACTATTCAGAATTTCTTCTGTAAAATATATTTCATTGTTCACTGTAATGTTCTTGCCTGTTTATTTTACTTTATTCATTTTACAGCATTTCTTTCAACCAGATACCTTGGTGAAAAGGCATTTTGCAAAGTAAATGACTGATACTGCCCAAACAAAATACTCACTGAAGCGAAAGAGTAGTTTGGGACAATAAAGATTATTAACAAAAACATAAACACCATTTAGTGCAATAATTTGGGGTTTTTTAAGCACATCATTTTTTTTTCCAGCATGCTAATGTAAAGCAAACTATTTAGTGTGAACAAAAGCCTGTCGTTAGCAGGATACTGACTTTWACCAGGCTCTGTGGGAGACACTGATTACCTTGTGCAGAACCTACGGAATATCTTGTTTTTGAAACCTCCACAGCAGTATTCAGAGTCTGGATCCTGTTGCATACCAYAGCGCTGAGAAACATTTAGAGGCCACAGCATATGGCTACAAGATAGATGTTATTTTAGCATCAGTACCACATCGCATGCACAGCATCCAGTGGCATTACACAGTAACTCACAGAATCTGTTGCAGCCACATCAGTACAGAAGATTTTGTGCTGAAATAGTTCTTACTCAGGGGAAAAATACTTTCATCAGATTCTTTAAGTCATCCATTTGTGGTATTTTCTAAACTTTTTTTCTGTATGATCTATGATCCCAATTGTTCCTTGGGAATATATATACTCATATAGAGATATATAGAGATTTTAAAAATCATTGATGATATTTATGATCATTACTTTGTATTGTGATTTTATGAGTGTATAGTGAATATTTTAGTTAGCTGCAATGTATCTTGATATATATTGCTGTATTTTCTTCACTTTGTCTGCATTTCAAATTTCTGCTTAATAAATATTCAAAACTGAATCAAGTAGTTTAAGTAGTTATCATTGATAAGGAAGGAAAAGGGAGAAGGGAGAAGAAAATACAGCTATATTGCTAGAATAAGCATGTCTACCAGAAGGCCTCACAGAGATCTCCTGTGAAGAACAATGTAGTGTAAAAACCTGATCTCACACAGTGTGATCAGTCTTAAAGACTAAAGTTGAAGTGACCCAGTGCTCAAGGCAGAGGTGTATTGATATTAACTTTTATTGTCTAAGTGTGGCTTATTGTAGATCAGCAGAAGATGAAATGCTCACCTGATATAACTCAGTATAGTTAAACTGTCTACCACAAAGTTACAGAATTAGGAAATACCAAAAACGAACTGTCTAAAGACAAACCTATGTTCAGCGCAGCTGATAAAGGAACAGTTGTGGGGAAAGCCAAATTTCAGTTTGAAAAAGCTAAGCTTCAGTTTACAGAGTTGTATCTCTACAAGGATACTACATAGAATGTTTGCTGATGATAGCAAGGAAGGGTAAATTCTCTTCATTTCACAAATTCTGTGTTCTTCAATAAACAATAGGAAGAATCTGGCCCATTGGCTCCAGAGGATTTAACTCACCTTTGGAATAAGATGATCATGAAACAACTACTTCCTGAGAGATAAGATAAGACATAAGTCTGTGCAGCTGACAAGAGGGACCTCCCATGCTGGTCCCATTTCTGGTTTCACATTTCTACTTGCTTCTCCCACCCCACCCCATTCCCATACAAATAAGAACCTAATTCATCTGAAAACTAACCCAGCACAAGTAAGGCTATCACYAAATTGGTGTCTGCACTGCCCCAACAACATGTGGCTAAAAAAATTCCCAGTGCTGACAGAGGAAGAGAGATGGGACCATGCAGCTAAGGGCAGTGAGGGAGGGACGATCCAGTCTTATGGGCAGCACCTTAGATCTGTATCCATCTAAATCTGTTCTGAAACTGTAACCTGAGAACAACATTGCCTGAAATCAAGGGTGTCACAGCACTCTGAAGCACCTTGATATGAACCTTTCACTACAGCCACTTGCTATAAAGCCCTTGAAAAAAATACTAGAGTCACTAAAAAAAAAAATAAAAATGATTTGAAAATATCAGGGTAATAACATAGTGCATATAACTCCTTCTGAAGGTATACTTTTCTAGTGATTGTATGAAGACGTAAAAAAATAAGAGAAGTAGTGGCTAAAATGAGCAATCAAGTAAAAAACATTACAACAGAATACAGATCCTCAGAAAATGGATGGCTGAAATTGAGAAGATGTACTTCAGAAGGAAATAATTTAAGAAGCAAGCACTAGTATAAATGGAGGAACTCCCTGTGTCTTTCCTTTTGTAACAGATTTGTAATGTGCAGAACTAACAAAATAATAAAAGCAGTCACTGGAAATCAATAAATAAAAAGGAAGGAATCACAAAATATTAGTAGTTTGAAAGACTCTCATTCCCTCAGTGAGTTGCCAGGACTTGTTAATCTGCGTTCATATCAACATATGTGTTACTCACCACTGCAATCTATGCTACTAATTTATGTAACATCCATCACTACATATGTAGACAATACCGTTGCAATTAGTAAACGTTAAGTTGTAAACTCTAAACTTTTGAATTTTTGAATTTTGACTAAGCCACCTTGTCAAAGAGCATAATTAAACCTGATGATATAGGGACTTAAACATGGCAAAAAGCATACAGCAAAATATTTAAAATCTAGTTAGCTCAGTGTTGCATTTTATCAGCAAATTAAGTCTTCACATTATATCACAGAGAAAATAGATGATGCCTCTTGAGGTTTTTCTTCCACAGATAGAAAGCATAAAAGTTTCATGAACTAAATTAGACCAAGTTCACACAGAATGATCATCAACATTGGCTTCAGCTGCAATTATCTACTAAAAGATTTTCTTTTCCTCCACATTAACACAGATTTGACCTTGAAAACAAAAATTATTTTAGGCGTTATTCAGTTATTTTGGGAAAAAACCTTAAAGATGGCAGGGTGGCAGCACTAGATTTTGGTCTAGACTTTCATTCTGAAATATCTTCAACGTACTTTTACTATAATAATTTTTGTGTGAAGAAAATCCCACTTATTTTATTAAACAGCAAAAACCTTCACAGTGATGCAGTGAACAACTAGTTATTCTAAACAATGGTCTTCAGATGTGTTTCTGTACTGTATAAAACATAAAATGAATTATTACTTAACTATAGGAAATTATTTTAGCTTTCATAGAGAGGCCAAATTAATTCATAAATGAATTAGAATAGCATCTTATCATTCCATTATCCTTATCACTGCATTAATTGTAACACTATTTTTAATTGGTAATCAAAATTGAAGAGGATAGGGTTTTTTTTAATATATAAAAAGAAATGTGAAAAGTGATCTTTTACTCTTTCTCTATTTCACTGGCCTAGTTCTGCTTTCATTTGTAACCTTTCTGAAATCACTCCTGAAACACAGAGTATCATGATACATAGTTTCATACATATCAGAAAAAGGACAAAGAGACTTTTTTCTTGCTGCACTTTTACAAGAGATTACTCAAAATGCCAGGATTTTTTTCCTTTGGTATTTCAGGCAGAACATTCTTTAGAGATCCATGCGCTCCCATCATCTTCAGGAACTGGTTGTACAAATGTCCCCATGAAGATTAGCAAATAATAAATGTCAAGAATATTAAAATAATGAGATCATTGCCTGGCAGACAAATTGTTTTGCAAACTAAGGTCCAAGATACATAGACTTGTGCAGCCAGAGGATGTGACTGAGATAAAGGGATGATCATACAGAAATATACGCTGAAATCCTATAATCCGTTTGTCCATAACTATTTCCCACCATAGGAATTGAGAACAAACAAACAAACCAATCTGACCTCAGCAGAAAAGAGAAAGTGAACTGCAAACACATCTAAAATCCCATCTACCTCATCAGCATGCTCCAAATGCCCTCTGCAGCCAGCTCAGGAGAAGAGAGGCAGAGCGCAGCCGGAAAGCTATCTCTGCAAAAGCACCCTTGTGACCAAAAGTCTCAACAACGGGATGAAAGAAAGTGCCATATCAATTTCATTTCCATTCATCATCGTTAAGCTCCGGTTTAAGAAAGTTTCATTGCCCATAAATACTCAAATCATAAGCAGCTGCACATGATATCATTTGAACGCAGTTGCATAACATGTATTTCCCCCGAGCTTTGTCCTTAAGCTGCAGACTGACAGGCATCAGTGAGATCCAGCCTGCTTTTTAAAGAAGCCTGCGCAGCGTTTTTACATTTAGCAGCTGAACTGAACTTCACAAAAGCAGCCGAAAAGAATTGGTAAAAGGTTAGGATAGATTGACTGTTTCCAAATTGGAATACTAATGATGATCTTTAATGAAGCCTGACAGTACAATCTGTTTCGTATTGTTCCCTAAGTGCTGGCTCCTGATCATATTCACTGGCTTTAGGTGACGGGGACAGACAGGGACAAATGGGCCCCACTGGTGAGCAGGACTGTGCACAGCTGATCTTTCAACAAGGATTAAATTAATTAAAATGATCCTCACATCAGAAGAATCAATCTTTTTATTTGTTATCATCACAGTGGTTATTAATTTTGAATGATGTCTAATTGGTGCCACTGATGTTTGGGTCAGCTGGCTTAGTAATCTGCTTAGAAAGCAGTAAAGAATACATAATTTTAGTAGCTCTGGCAAGGAGCAGGGGAGATGTAGGAGGAAAAAATTCACCAGCTTGATTTAATACCTCTCTAATAACGTAGAAGAACAGTGGAGAAAGTAGTCAAAATACCTAGAAGACACAAATGGCAAAAACTGACTTAGCTTTATTAATTTCACTACTTTTAATTCGCTGCAGAACTAAGGTCTATCCACAACTGCTTTCTCATTAGGGTCACCTCAGAGAAATATTTGATTACAATTTTGTTAATAAACATTTATTGGACCTTCTAATCTCTCTGTGTACCTTATAATGACATACAGACATTTTAATGAGGTCAGGACACAACTTCTGACAGAGATGGTGTMCTACGTAGTTTTTCCCCTCATTCATGTTTGAAAGATACATGTATGACTACTATGGAAGATCTAAAGGAAAGCTAAATGGTGAATCTTGGATGATATTCACAGAAATTATAACCCTGGAGATTTCTGTTGAAGCAAGCAGTATCAGAATCTCGCTCTGATGAGACATAATTCTTACTTTTTGTCCGTTTGTATTCTAGGCATACAAAATTGTTTATACCTTGCTGGTCTATAATCATAAATATACAATAGCATTTCCTTATGAAGGAAACAAGTCATCTGAGAAGGCATTTATTCATCATTGATATAGACATTTAGATGTGTCCATATTATCTAAACAAATTTTRATCCTAGCAGAGGACTAATGTTTTACCTCCCTCATAAAGAGGCATTGCTCTCTTTAAAAATCCAGTTTCAACATACAGTTTCAACATAGCTAACAGCACCCTTTCTCCTATTAGATGGGGACATACACTAACCCCATGTACCACCATTGTGTGACCCCACTCAGCCAACTGAGAGCTACTATCAAACACATGCTGTGGGAATGCTACAGGACAGGGACAGTAGTATGGAGGGGTATGCGACATGCAGGTGCTCTAGTTCCTTTCCCTTTCCTCTAAGAGAATAGCATGATTGTTACAATTCCTGTGTTTTATCTAAAAAAATCTAATTAGGTTGGAGCAAAGAACATTTGAGAAAAAATAATTTCACACGTTAGCCTTTTGAAGTCAACAGCAAAATCATCAACCGAGGAGCATCTGTCCGCTACGTTAGATGAAGAACAGAACTTCTCTAATCTTAGTGACATTCTGTAAGCAGTTCTGCTTTACTTGATCTTGTCAGGCCATAATTCCCTCCAAATCATTTTCATAACTCAGGTGTTAAAAACAGAAAATTGGTTTTAATGCCCTATCCTCCAGAAAGTCATTCTTCAGCTATAAGAAAGGAAGGTAAACCTCAACCAAATAACTGAAGCTTTTGCTCATTTCTAGTCTTTATAACAGAATTAAACAAAATCATATCATAGAGCCCAAATCTTCATCTGAGTTCAGGGAGTTGAATTATCCAGATCTGAGTCCTATTTCGTAAGTTAAATGCATTTATAATTGTTCAATACATTTATAAATGTTAGAATTGTATAAAAAAGATTCTTTTTATCTTTGCTTTACGCACATTCCAACTACTTCTTCTGCTGTGTCTCCTAGGACCAGGCACACTGACTTCGCGCAATAGTGTTAATAGCTGTTCAAACAAGGTATAGATTACAAATTGTAAAACTCAGCTTCTGTTCTGGCAGTGGTTTGATATATGATTTTGGATAAATTGCATTTCTGTCTTTAATGTTGCTTCTTTATTTGAATGCCCTATTCTGCAAAGTATTTTAAAGCAAATAAAAGCTAAATATTACTAATGCCCCCACAAATAGACATTTCTCAAACAGTTACTCTATGTTTTTCTTATTATTGTTCTAAAATGGATATCCTGCATTTCAAAACAGGAAAGAACCAAAGGCCATTGATTAATATYCAGTGGGACAATCCCATATCTAAGACTGGTATACTATTCATTTCTTCRCATCTGCAGTCAGAAGACATAAGCAGATTAGAAAAGTCTCTTTGCAGTGTGTACTGAGAATTTTATCTCTACAGTAAGAAGACACTGAGACAAAAAAAGATTTAAATATTTTGGAAGCTACACAAGTCTATCTTCGCTTAATTAGTCTTGAACTCAAATCTTCTTATTACATTATGTTTAGAGAGATAGATGACTGTTCAGACTGGGTTTTAAAATTCCCTTAAGTACCAATCTATTAAAGCAAGCACGTTTAAGGAACCATTTAACTCTTAAATTCAGTTTTCAAAAATGCATTTGTGTGGTACTGCCAACTAGTACTACTTTTTGCCCAAATTTATCTGAATATAACACTTATTCATGTTTACAAACATTATGCCTTGTAATTTAAGTGTCACAGTTGTTTTGTAGCTGAATGCTATCTTACACACTGGGAAACTGTGGCATAGAGCTGTTCTGGGACTTGCCCAAGATCGAAAAGGAAGCCCAAAAGTCAACCAGAACCACAGCAGATGTATATCTCCCTGAATCAATCCAGTGATTTAAGAAGAGGTAGAATGAACGTCTTCCCCCATGTGGCAGCAGCAGTATTGATGTTTTTTGTAAACATTTTACTGCAATTCAGTATGCTGACCCTTACATGCACACAAAGTTCTAGCCCTGTGAATCATACTAGTTCTTGAAAGCTGTGTAAGTGCCTGTCTTCTCATCTCTAAATCTTGTTCAAAAGCACAGTGGGCATTTCGTATCTAAAGAACAAGACAGCCGTGTTCTCCGTAACAGGCAACCATTCCAAGAAGCAGAAGATCCAGGAACACACAGAAAGATTAGAAAAGAAACCTTGTAACCCTGATCAGAAAGGAGGTCAAAAAGCTATAGTGATTGGTTAAACAAGCTGAATATTTTCTGCCCACTCACATTATAAATGCTGTTTCAAATAAAACAATGTAACCTGGAGAATTTTTATTATTTCAGGATTTCCCCCAAATAATCTCCAATCCTCAGTGATATACTACTTCAGATAGCGTAGAACCAGAAACCTCCAATAACTTTTTTCTTTGATTTAGAGCTGACTGTAAATTCACTACTTACTTTACAAGCTCTAAAAAGAAGTCAGAGAGATCTTGAGAGGTATAACTGAATCAAAAGAAAGCAACAGGGGAAAAGACGACTAGTGTGTACTTTGAAAACAGCTTAAATGAATGCTTTCAGCTCTGACGACCATGATTTCCACACAATCTATTTAGATACTGTCACATTTTTATAAAGAAAATTCAGCTTCTAATGGTGACTTTCAGTTTATATGCAATAGGCTTTCTGGAATTCTACGTCTCCAAATTCTTTTTGTTCCTCTAAATACTTTCCCTGTTGWAAAATGCAGTGATTCCAAACAACTATAATGGCTAAGTCCTCTAGCAAATGTCTTAAGTACCTGATTTTGAATAACACCTTGTCCAAGGAATTGGTCAGTTCTTAACCTTTAACCCTATGTACTGCCTGCAGGAGGAATCCGCTTCAAATTCTCATTGTAAAGATACACAAGAAGTAGCATTAAGGCTATTTGACCTCAGGATTTTCTGAAGATAACTTTTGCTTGTAGTTTTCTCACATCTTTCTACCATTTCAAATAATTCCTTAAACAATAATACAAATAAACTTACTTTTCATGGTGGATTTTTTTCCCTTTTGTGTTCTCTTTTTAGAAGAGAGGGAACCACTAATTCTTTCCAAGAAAGTTAGAAACAAGTTAGGGGAAGACTGCCAGAAGTGTCCAAGAAAGAAAGTGTATTTACTTCCCTGGGATTGGGGACATAACAACTGATCTTTTTTTATAATAGAGCTATCCAAAGTGTCCAGAAATAGTTCGCTGGGTGAAGAGTCAGGTGTAGACCTTCTTTATGCATCTGTAAAAGCAACCCATATAATGCAGAGGGATWTAACTGTTGCAGGTAGAAAAGGAAATCTGTGTGAAAAGAAGCAATTATAATTCTATCACAGCACATAAGGTTTTCTTGTAATAAATAAGAAAAAAGCTAGAGTTATCAGGTACCTTGTTTCTAGGTTGCAATAGTGAATGGTCTAAAAGACACATAAATTAAATTATAATGCATGATACAGAGTTTACAACTTGCCTCTGGTACTTCTTAYTAGAAAATACCAGCAACATTACTTGTTTAGGTGTCACGTTCTCTAAAAGATTTCTTTAACTTTACTTCCAACTACTCCATTGAAACAACTAGCGAAATCCTGCCTTCACTGAACTTACTGGAAATTTTGCTTCTTCAGTGAAGCTAGGAAGTCATCAATCAGGTGGAGAATTCCCTTTGCACATAGAAATGTTTCAGTGATAGACAGCGCCAGCAACTACTGATCACAAGCCTCCTTGCTGACTKGAAACAGAGAACACAGCACAGGATGGGAGCAGTCAAAGCTGGACTACCTTAAGTGTCTGGGAGGCTCCAGATAGTATATGTGCACATACAAAGGTCTACGGGACCAGATCATATGTAAAGCAGAGAAGGATTCTTCATCACAGCAAGTTCAGGTTCATTGCACATGCAATGATGACTCCTCTGTACAGGCACAGAAAACCTGACACATCTGCTGTCAAAGCTCCAAGTCAGACGCTCCCTTCTTTCCAGTGGAGGAGCTAAGGGCTCATGCCTGAATGTGGCATGAGGCCAAAGTGCAGTGGGGTAGCTAGAGGTGTGGGGGATCACAGAGCAAGTAACCTGTTCCATAGCACCCGCCTTTACTGTCTGCTTAAAAGCCTCATCATGAGAAGCAGTTCAGGAAAAAACTCAGAAGATTCAGGCTAGATTCATATAGCTTGGATCTCAAATGTTGTCTTAATCCCATCTCTTGAGTAGGCACCTCTTATCAGAAATATTTTACAGTGTTAGTAAGAAAAAATTAGGATTTCTTTAAGCATTGTACAACTGCTTGCTGATGGTTCTAGAAGTAGAAACCCCTTAAGGTATTCTGCTAGCCTGAGAATACAGTCTTGTCCATAGCACACTGGAGGACAATCTCTGAAGCTATGGGAGGGCAAAGATAGATTTTCTTTCCTATGAATGTGTCTATTTCCATGAAGTAATGTTAGTAATTTTAMAATGAATGCCACAGTAAAACTGGCAGCTGTAGAGAGATCCCAGTTTCTAAAAYCCAAACTGAAGCTCTCAGGGAGGCTGATTCATAAAAGATGTGATTCCTGTTTATAAGGCTTTGAGTTTAACATACTCTATAGATATAAATAATGTAGATATATAGAAAGAAGTGCTTAACAAGTTCTTGAAAATAAATATATGGTTCATCTAAACCCCAGCTTGCTACTGGCAAAAAACATAACTTCAGTGATGACGAAGCAAGATCTATTATCCAAAGCATGAGTAAAAAGGCAGGCTGAAAAACTTATTTATCTGAAATCTAGATGTTTAATATGACTGCTACGAACGTTGGCACTTCTGTGACGCAGTTACAAGACTGGCAGTTCCCTGCATTCCTAGTAGCAGTACCAGGGTACTAGCAGGATGCTACTGCAAACTCACCCCAGCTGACTGCTCTATGCTGAACCATGAATGACGTGAGGAAGGGCTGAAGGGCACAATGGCACAGGAAAACAGACATCCTGCTGATGTCAGAACAGAATTCCTGCTGACATCAGGAATTTAGTCACATTCCGTATAACAACAGTGCCGCAGTCTCACATTTGAATAGGTATATAAATATTCAGTAAATAGAAAACACTGTATGACTTTAATTGGTTTGTTCTTTAACCATTTACAGTGAAATTATGATGCCAGCAAAGTCAAGAGGATTTTCTGCAAATGAGGTCAGTGATTAATCTGTCAGACCTGATGGTCCTTTTACTTGTACTCAACTCAGAACGTCACACAGATTACCTGTCTTTGCAGGCAGTATGCTGGTGACAGCRCATCGACTGGTATTACCACCTAGTGGACATGAACACAGGTTGGCTTTTAATTTTACCATCTTTACTGTCGTTGTTTCATCCCTCATCATGTACTTATTCTTTTAGTCCACACATTTCTCTATACTAGGGTATAGCTACTTTWTCACACATACATGAATTTCTGAGTACTGCATTGGTATACTTGCTTAACCAAATCAAGGAGCAACTTTTTTCTTGGTTGGATGTGATATACACTTTCCTCAAAGTATCAGAAATGATCACCCTTATATTAAAAAAAAAGAAGAAGAAAAAAMTCAAAAAATGTTTTTTGTAACTCTGCCCTCTTAGAAACTATACTTTTGCTCCCAGTCATGACAACTATTACCAATTTCATTGTATTATCAAATCAGGTATTTTCCTTTAAGGTTTCCACAATAATTCTAATCTGTTCTGTACAAGCACTAGTGAGCTTTTTTTCCTGTCATTTGCATTCATTTAACTCAGTTAAATTTCAAAAACCCAGTATCCTTCATCATCATAAGCAAAACAATCATCAGCATTCAGAGATGTTGTTTTTCACTGAAATATTCTCTACAAGGGAAATACAATGTTTTTCTTTCTTCTGAAGAGATCCTACTGAGGATTTCGTGCATGTAGGTACCTACAGATTCATGCCCTTTCTGAACCCAGAGATTGTGTACACTAGGATTTTGAACTAGATAAACTTGCCTTGTCTTCTCAATATTCAAAGTAAAAACATGAAGATACACAGTATAAGGATTACTAGACAATGGTCTCCATGTTATATTCAAATAGGCCAGCAGCATTCTGCTGTTTTATTGACAGGACTCTGCTGTACAGGTTTACCCACTGTAAACCACGTGAGACTCCTTACGCAAATTCTCCTTATAAGCTTCCCTATAAGCTATTCCGGAGRTGAAGAGAAGAGCAGGATAGCAGAACAATAAATAAACCAAAAATATGTGTTCARTATAAACACTTCCACTTTGTCTGATTTTACCCCATATATTTTACCTACTCATTACTTTTTAGCTTATACAAGACCTAATATGTTATTCTCACATTTACTACACATAATGACAGGCTAGCACACYGTAAACTAAACAGTGCCCACATGCCACCACAGGTGGAGTAGGACTACCAGATGGAGCTTCCCCCGTATTTAGGGGTTCATTTAGGAGCACAGGCACTTACATTGCTTTCTATCCTGAGCAGTCTGCTGAGGGGTCTTCTCTCCTTCAATCATTCCAGTTTACAGATCAGGAGAGCAAGACAACCTTCCTAAGTGCCATATACATGAGGTGCCAACCTCATTTACTCAGACTCCCTCAGTTCAAGAGGCTCATCTGAAATTTGCAAATTTTGGATCTGCGTTTGATTTTTCAAATGTCTCAAAGTAGAAAAGGACAAGAAAAGTTCAGATACAGAACCTTCCTCTAAAGATATACGTTTAGTTAGGGTCAGTCAGAACAAACAGATGAACAATAGATATGTATGCATTAAATCTAAGAGGCTTTGCATATTTATATTTGTGGACCCACTTTTGAATACTTTATCCTTTAAACTTTTGTCTCTATTTCCCTACATATAATAACAAAGATTTTAACCAATTAAAGGCTACCTGGGACCCTAAATATCTGGATTTTCGTAGAACAGATCAACATTCTGGTTAGGTCCTTGAGTTTTAGGTAATATTTAAACACAGAAAAGAGTAATTTGAGATAATATTGTAATAAAACCAAAACACCACATCTTTTTGGTGAAATCTTCAAATGAGCCTTAAGCAAAAATCTACTTTTAAATAACATCTTTGCTCTGCTGACTGGAGAAGATGAAAGTTACCATTCATTGGGTATCTTCTATTTAACTAATTTTGGCATTTTTCAGGTGATATGTTTGTGGATTTCCTTTCCATTTTCTTCTAGGTCATGCATACATAGAAAAAGGCTGTGCTTACTTATCTCACTGTTCATGAAGTACAAATGTATAGAACAATTTACTAATTCTATCTTAATTTCTACTACAGGCTTGTATAAACCGGCACCAAAATCTTTTGGGGAAATGAAAATTGCWATAGACTTGGCATCATATATTTATCTATGTGTATATAATATTTGTTGTTTCTGAAATAAGCATACTCCAGGAAATTTTAGACAACCAAATAGCAGGGGTATCAGCTAACAGATCATACACATTGCATTCCCTGGTCTAAAAATACCTTATTGATGTCACTTTGCTTTAGACACTGCACTCTCATTTGAAAATTTTGGCTCGGTCGACATGCAGAATAAGTGAACTGCAATCCTGAATTCCTTGTGTAATGAAGAACTTTTTTAAAAGAAAAATCACATAACAATAACACTTAAAAAGCAGAGTCGTACTGAACCGTCAAAACAGACAAAACCCCAGACACATCTCTCATCCCAAGAGGCAGTATATTTTGTTCTCACCATATACTTCAAGGTTGCATGTCCTTTCACAGAAGACAAGAGTTGGCTATTTATGACCTAGAGAAAATAGAGGTTAAACATATTGCTGTGCTTTACATTTTACTCAAAARTACATGGAAAGTTCATATAAATGTTAAACAACTTTAAATTCTCCCTTTGCAATCCCATAGCAATTTCCCAGGCAGTTAGGGTGGGGAGGGAAATCACCATTTCAGTCACGTGGTGTTGTGTATRGCTAAATACCAAACCAACCGGATTTATTAACTTCATATCTAACAGCAAGGAGTTTGTGTCAGACCCACCACAGTACTAACAGATCTCCTACTGGGCCACAAACACTAGTCCAAATGGCAGGGCTGAGAGCACAATCACAGCGTGAATGGGCCTAAATTAGCCAGTGCCTAATAACCAGTTTACTAACACCTGTATTAGTACTGTATCACTGTGGGGAGGACTGCTGTTAGACAAGCCGTAATCCCATAAGCTTGTCATTTGCATATCCCTCATTAGCTGATTAAAACCTGAAGGAGGCAGGTTTTTGCAGCTGGTGGGTCCATTCCAACACTCAGTCTGCCTGGGTGGCTTGATAATGAAGTAATGTTGGTGAATGTGAGGTTTATATGTATGGAAAGGATTAAGAGTATTAGAGTTTGTGTGAACCGATGTTGCCATATTCTCTCTACTGGATCACAGTAATTGGATGGGAGGAGCAAGAGTGGATCCATTAGTTTTGTCTGTTTGCCCAGGAGCTGGGTGCTGGAGATTCAATTTTGCTTCCTTTTGCTCCTGTGCTTTTGTGAAGCATGTCTGCTTTGTCTGGGCTAGCCCTTAGCTCCTCTGTACACTACCCACACTAAGGCGATTCAGTTACAAAGAAGAAACCTCAGAGAATGTGAAGACAGCCAGTATAAAACGCAGCCTAGACTCAAGTACTACTTGAGGGCAGCACAATCCTGCCTAGTCCAATCCTGGGAGAGAAAGCAAGAGATAATTGAAATCTATAAACACCTCTGGGGCCTTTTTATTATTTTATTAGCTCTCCACATTTGGGCTTAACAAACCTCATCATCAAAGAAGCCGTGAGCTCCTTACAAGAAAACTGAATGGCTTTAAATTTCACTGACTTAAGGAGCAATTGTTGAGAGTATTTGCTGGGCTTGCATAATTCTAATGCAAAAAAAAAAAAAAATCTATTTCCTACATTATTTGTACAGCTGGAGCAATCACTCTGTGTGACTGATGATGTAAAAAAAACAAATGCAGGATTGTCTCCCCCATACTGCCAATGATGCACCTTTAGCAATAGCAATAAGAAAATACACTAAACAGTTCAGAAGAAAACATGCTGCCAAAGACTATCTTGGTAGGACTTTGAATAGAAACACAATGATTTTTAGAGGCATATTCTAATATGGCTACACCATTTCATCAGCACTTTGGAGAATGCTTTTTTTCTGTTCAGAATAGCTTAAATTGAACAAATTTCTATGCAAATTAAGCTGGGGGCACACAGAAAATGAGAGTATTCAGATATAATAGTAACTATTAAAGTTTCGCCTAAAGAAGACACGTTTCTTTTTTTTTTTTTTTTTTTTTTTTTTTTTTTTTTTTTTTGTTTGGGGGTTTTTTTTTTATTGTTTGTGCACTCAGAATTTAACATCATCATNATATTGTTTGTGCACTCAGAATTTAACATCATCATGCTATTAATTACACCTGCCTGCATTTTGATAGTAAAAAGTGTATTCGATTGATATTGTCACTTTGTTTTGTGTTTTTATCCTAAACAATGGTAGCTGTTTGTAGTGTGTGAGAAAACTCAAAAAATTCTGGTCTGTAGAGATAAACRAATGTTCTAACAGCAAATACATACGGGGACAGTACAGCATTAAGGAATAATGTGTGGTTTGTCCTCATACTTCTCCAGACTCTCCTCACTGGAGTAGTTTTATCAGCATGACACAGATCCAATTCATTAAGCGGTGTTCAAATCTGCATTACTGATTCTATATATGGTTAATAAAATTACATGCATTTTATTTACACTTTATAAAGTGTAATTTTTAGTTATTGTGTCATGATCATTTGCTGCCTGTCAGCCGAATTTTACAAAGTGAAGTGTTTGTTACTAGTTGGTTTTACTTTCTTATTTTCATGAATATGCACAATGTCATCTGGACTCCTAGATCCAAAAAAAAAAAAAAAAAAAAGAATGTTTATATTGGAGATATTGGAGACAGCCCAACATTTACTCCAAAATTCCCTATCTGAATTATATGGGCCTGATTAATGCCTGCACCAGGCTGCGATGAGGTCAGCTCAGGAGTGTGAGAAGATATGCATCAAAAGTAGCTTTGCAACTTCTTTGTCTCAGGGAATCAGAGAACGAGGACAGACGTGGTCTGCCTAGCTGCCCTGAAATGCAGGCAGCACTAGCAGCTCTCTGGACACAGCTTCTGCTCCTGAGAACATCTCCAACCCCAGACATGGAGAGGATCCTCTGAGAAGCAACATAAATTGGAAGGTGTGCTGGCTGTAGTTCCTTCAGGGTCAGCTGTTAAGCAACACCATAAGATGGAAAGCATGGAGCCCCATATTCTTCTCAGCAAGCAGAACCTCATCCTTCAATTCAACATTCTTAGCTGGGATGGTGTGAGATACAGCTCTGACAGCCAGAGTTCAAGTATTTGAATTTCATTTGCCTCTTCACTCACTGAGCTCCATTCCCTCCTACGGGTGGCAATCATGTCATGTACAATACTCCTTCTCTGTATATGCCACAGGCTTATGAATGAGGACTCCTGTTCTGCCCATTTCTCATTTAAAACAACTTTGATAGTAGCCAAAAGGCCAAAAAAATGTACATCCAAATTATTTGCATTTCCAACAAAAATTAAACTTTGGAATAACACTACCTTAGAAGTGTCTGTGTTTACGTATCTACAGAAGGTATCACGATAGTGCCTTATCTATTCCCTGCTTTGAGTAAAGCCCACCCRCCATTAGAAACAAGCAGTTCCCTGTGGTTTTACCTGCTCTTCATYTATGACTGCCACAAATCCCTGGCCAGAGAAGAGAATTCAGGTAGATTGCATTCAACCTTGTGGGAATTTCAGGAAAATATACCAGGTGCCAGCAACTTCTGCAGACCACCACGTCCCTCTCTTGATGACAAAGCCCTTCCTTTCCTTTCTGCTTCTTACAGGAGCTGAGCATTGCATTAGGACATTCGGCTGCCCTCCAGGCCCTCTGACAATGCCACTTTTRTCTACAGGGGTAATGCTACATATAACATCTACCCCTACCTCACTACTATGAGAAATCAGATCACTGCCACGCTGTACGGATGATTAATGAAACAGCAATGATTGCCAAACCACTGCGGAAAGGACAACACATTTGTCTGAATGTTACAT
Source organism: Rhea americana (assembly GCF_003343005.1). Classification (NCBI taxonomy): domain Eukaryota; kingdom Metazoa; phylum Chordata; class Aves; order Rheiformes; family Rheidae; genus Rhea; species Rhea americana. Next base: position 6,225,803 of record NW_028185816.1, read on the forward strand.
TTCCGGAAATTCAAGTTCAGCCAGGATTAGTGACAAGGAGGAATGAGGCTGTCCTAGTGTGACTAGTAGGTGTTTCARCAGCTCTCTTTATGGGCTCTGGTCTAGGCCTCTGCTGGTGTAATTTAGTAAGACCCTGGCTTCAAAAGTGAAGTAGCCTTTAGAAGTTCCCACTCTATGTCTCATTTCCCCAAGAAAAGCCTATTTTTAATTCAGATCAGTTCAGTGACTTGGTTTATAGCACAGCCCCAACAGATTCACTGCCATAGCTGAGTGGACAGTACAAAAGTGAACRTTTCTTCAGCCAGTTGGCCTATGAGCGCCAGCCCTCTCCCATGCCTAGGAATCAGACACATTTTACATCTGCTATGTAACCAAGAAGAGATTGCAAAACAGGGTTTCCTATGACAACCAGAWTCTGTGGCTCAAGTTCTTCCTTCCAGATAAATGTTCCTAAAAAAAAAAAAAAAGAAAAACATATCCAGCTCATTTTTTGATGTTAGAGAAAGCACCTAGGTAAGATTTTACTATTTACTCCAAATGACGGCCTAAACACTTCAATGCAATTGAAGTGATGTTGTAAATAAGTGAAAAATGCTAGCTCATTAACCTGTTATTGGATTAGATTAAAAAAAAAAAAAAAGTAGAATGRACTAAGCATCCATGCTTTTAGAAACTGTTGCCTACAAAATCCCATCTGGTATTATTATATAGCACTTTGTAAAGTAACATATAGCTGATTATGGTGCAGAATATGAAACATCTGGTAGAAACTGCTATGGTAATTGAAGTRTTACTGCTGGGAAATTACAGAATTTTATTATGAGAAAGTAAAGTATTGCCCACATGTCTCTCCTGGGCAGTATAAATTTGTCTTTTATAATTATTCTGACTTAATTGAATCTAGCTATGCATGTACTTTGCTTTTCACTGGTCTCTTGGTATTGTGCTGTTTCTTGTATTCCAACACTTTAGCCTGATGTTTTGCCTTAACTCTTAACTTGAATCCACTTCTTCTAAACRTGATGATCCTGAAGACAGGATTCAAACACTTAAGCTTTGGGAATAATATTATATCTCAGAACAGAAACAAATGAGGACTGGCCACTAGGAACCTTTTGGAAGACTTCCATATGAACAAAGATCAGTGATCAGCAGTAAGAATAAAACAGCTTTCTATAGACATCAGTCCTTAAAGTGAATCCTCATTCATGTCTAAAGCCAAATTTACTCAGATTAAACTTTCACTAGCTTTAAAAAGATGTAGCCTTAATTTGCAAAACAATTTCCTCCAGGAAAAAGAATAGTGCTAAATCAAAACAGCTCCAAAACTGCCATTTTACAGATGGCAAAGAAATTCACTTTTTATTACCTGAGGAAGAAGTGGAAGGTGGCAAGTAATTCATTCAAAATTCCAGTTCTGTGCCAGAAACTGTGGACTACATAGAATCAGACTCTGGAAAGTCATTTGCCAACAATTTTGCACCATTTTGAAGTAATGTAGCAAAAGAACTTGGGTTAGGCAGACTGCCTAACCAAGACATTTCAAGTSTCTCTGAAGTAGAAGGATTGGCACAAGCAACAACACAAGAAAATTCACCCACATAGTCGCTAATGAAACTTGGGAAATCAGCTCCCACTGATTTCACTTTTTCAAAGTACTGCTCAAATGGCGAGCTAAGGGCCCAGTCCAGACTATATTTAGGTAAAAAAAAATAATTTATTAGGACTGTTTAAGTAGTCTAACTCACTTAAGGTTGTCATTCTTACTGTGCCTTTTTGMGTCAGGAAATGTCCTGGCATGGCAACAGCCTACACCACAATGATGCATCAAATCAGGACAGAAAAAGCRTCTCCCTTTCAATTTTTCCTATGAGTTTCAAATACTTACTTTGTCTGTCTTATTTGCACTGACTTGTGGTTAAGTTGAAGAATGCCATTCCTAGATTTTTATGAACTGATTTCATGAATCAGAAGTCCCTGAAACTTCAGTGTCACAGCAGACAGGGAGTCTCAGCCTGCTCTGCATCCTCCAGGCAATAGAGAGCTGCTCCCATGGAATGCCATTGGTTTTATCAAGTGGGGCCACCTTCAGACAAACTGGATGACTACAGCATAGAAGAAATGTTTCCTGAGAACTGGGATTTGGACAAGAGWAAAAGCCCAAACATTAGAACAAAGGGATCGTAACCACTGATTCTTCAAACACACAGTCTGAGACCCAGCAGAACTTATCACGACCGTGGTTTCAGGACTGGCTTAAACCAACTTGCTACATAGCTCATTACAGATATTGTGGCAACTGTCCTCCAGACATGCATTCCTCCACCTTCTGGCACCAACACTCACATGTTCAGATGAATTGAGGAACTGACCCAGCTCCAAATCAATCTGGGGATTTGACAGGGTTGGGTTGTTACATTTACATGGGTTAGATTTACATGGATCAGTTCCTAGATCCAACTGACTATAAGGATTCAGGAACACTAGAGCTGAACAAGTGAGGTAGCAGAAAGGAAGAATTAAATCAGGAGACCGAAAGATATAAACAGCTCTGGAGAGGGAGATTAATATAAAAGTACTTGATAGCTTCAGAAATAGCCTTAGGAACAGGAAGCTCTCTGCAGAGGACGGACAGCAAAGGATCCTGTACTCCTTTTACTGGAGGAAGAACACTGGACCCCCTTGGGTCTGTGCTTTTTCTGAAAAGAAGAGCTGAAARTCTGGAGTGCGCACATCACTGGAGCTCAGGAAAACAAACTACTCAAATTAATAAAATGACTTTGGGGAAAAAAGTGAAGAAAGTTCAGTCTCTTTTCAGCCCAACATTTCTTGCTAAGAACCCACAGTGACTTTGCAACAGCTTATTATTATTAAAGATCACACACTTTATTCAGGAGATACCTCTTGCTATCAAGCTGACTTTATGTGGAAAAGACCCATGCTCCTCTAAAATGACTATAATAAACTGTAGGAAAAAGCTGCCAAATTAATCATGGTATGGTTGCACTATGGTAAATTCCAGAGCATATAATAATGCTCTCAGTTGTTTGTTTGAATCATTTTATGATGCTGCATGCATTTTGCTGATATACCAACACTAATGTACCGTGCCATTCTTGGAGTTGGAATTATAAAATATCTCATAAAAATAAACAGCTTTATTGCCAGACTTATGAATGATAATCCCACAGATGCAAATCATTAATCACAGAATGTATTAAGGTAATTACTAAACCAGAGATCTTTTTTATGGRGTTTGTGGATATGTGGTTAGATTATGTTAGATTTTTGCACAAAGCAGATAGCTACTGCCTGCTGCTGAAATCACTCTGTACCAAAAGGGATTCAGGTCCTAATAAAACAACAAYATTCAGCCAACCCACCTTCATTACAGCACTGTCAACATACTGCCTGCATGGAACATTTGTCCGTCACTTTTATTTAGCAAATACATAGACATCTCAACATTGCTGCTGATTTCAAAGGAAAGAAGAAAAAAATCCTCATTCACATGCTTATAGTTAATTGAGCCCAATTCTGAAATCAGGAGATCTTACACAGAACTCATCTACTTGTCTGTTCAATTCATCCTAATAACGTGAAAGAAACCTTGTTTTTCAAATTTTCAGTCCCGAGTTTTGCCACAGATTATGTTCCTTGTGAACAACGGCAGAATAAAGCACTGAGTGAGGGCAGGGAGTTGCATTTCTCTTCACTTCAAACCTTTGTGCACGAAGACTGAAATAAGCTTTAAAACCAGAAACATTTTGCATTAAGTTGTATGCTAATATTTTAAATGTTTGCCACTTTCAACAGTTTGGTTTATTTTTTAGTCAGCTTMGTCATCTCATTTTCATGTGCTCATGCAACGTAGCAGTGGGGTGTTAAAAATACTGTAATAAGCCATTCAAATCCCTCATTCTCTACTCTCTTTTTTCTACTTTCTCCCTTTACCCACTACCAAGAAATAAAAAAATTAAAACATTAAAAATAAATGTGGCAAAATACTCTGTTACAAACCTAGGCAGCTCTCCAAAGTACAGCTGAGCCCTATGATTCTAGGGAGCCAAACTAGTACACAATAAGTACACATAAGAAGAAAGCTTCACTGTCTGATTAAGGAAACAAAAAAACTCAAATAGCTTAGCTGCATAAGAACAAAGGATCAGCATCAAGAAAAGTTCTTGGTCACATTGGTCCAGAACCATTAACTCCCACAGGCATTATAATAATTTCAAGCATTTGTTCAAGCTTTCTATCACTACTGCATACATTTAGATACCCTACAGTTTAGCTCATAGCTCACATCTAAAATGGGCAGAAGGCTCATTCTCCAGGTTACTCTCATTTTCCATCCTTACCCTGGAAATCTCAGGATCAATAAAACACATGCTGCAGGATCCTTTATTTTTGCTGTACAAGCAGGGTCTTCAAACAGCGAATTTGCATGGGAACCTACACTGCTGGACATTGCAGGCAGAGAAAGGTAATGACAGCAATAYTGAGAGCACAGAAAACTTCCTAATCTGAGCTAGCCAGTTTTTCCATAGACTTGCTGTTTTTCATGAATGGTTTGCAGTGCAATAGGTAGGGTGACTGGAGACATATGTTGTGACACAAAATGCCAGGACTATTTGTGGAGGGCACCACCGTTTTCATAGTGATGAGAACCAGCTAACCCTGACAGATGTCTCTGTGCAGCTGTGCTGGCCTGGCTCCCTGCAGGAAACATGTTTCYATTGCCCAAGTCCCCAGCAGCTGCTCGGGATCGGCTGTGGAAGACACTCGGTGAGAATCATTCTAGCTCTAAAAAAAAAAAAAAAATCATGGTGTCAGTTCAGGATGACAATGCAGATCACAGCTGAGGCTTAGCCTCACTTACAAGYCATCACCAAGTCACTGTGGCTTATTAAGTTCTTCTCTGTGAGTTGACTGTTTCTGTCCCCTTAGTCTACATAATAGTGGCCTCTGCATTTTTTTTTTTTTAATCTGGTGAAGTAAATCTGGTCTTTTATATACCTTTATAATACAGAAACAGATTTTTTGTCCCATTGCACCATTACAATTCAATTTTCAGATCCTGGGACACTTTGGTAAGTGACAACTTAAAAACCTCACAAAAGTTTACTTTGTTTTATAGCATCTTTTTTTTTTTTTTTTTTTTTTTTTTTTTAAGCATTATACAACAAGTACAGAAATAAAATGAAGTCCCTAAGTGGCTTGAAATCTGAACAGACAGAAGTGATCATACTTGACAACTGAATGATGTCATATTTCACAGAATGAGAAATGTCAGCGACATAATTTTAACTCTTCTTTGGTATACTGCTAAGACTAGATTAGATTTAGACAATGTTCTTCAGGGACACCTAAMTCACAATGTTAGCTTAGCCCAATTTGTTTAAATGTGCATCTGCTTACAGCTCAAGAACACAATCAGTCCTATGGCACATTGTATCTAGAGTGCAAAGGCTACTTTGTGACTTTAATTGCAAATTCAGCCAGGATTAAAGAAAGCTTCATTCCTGTTCACTAAGCATTAAAACATCATGAAACCTGTTCTGAATGGCTGGCTATCCATTGTTATTCAAATCAGCAAAATCACCTGCTAGCATCCTGCATGACTTTCAGGGTATATACCCTTAAATATTCCTTGTAAAGGTGAAACTACAGCCATGGTAGTGGCTCATCACTGTGGAAAGGAGAGCCCAATCCTTTCCCACATTCTCCTACCTCTCATCTCCTAGTAAAACACAGAACCCTCCTTGATCCCATTGCTCCACGAGCTTGTCTACTTTGCTAACCCGGCAGGAAAATGTTTTTTTTTTTTTTCCTTCTCTGTCAGATTAGTTTTCTTCTTGATCAACAAAATACTCCATCTCAGCAGAGATTGATGAGCACCGGAGCTGATGCAAAGGACAGAACTGGATAGTCCACACAGGATGAAAGGAGAGGTGGGACCACAGCTGTTAAGCTTGCAGTAAGCTGCTGCAAAGCCAGTCCCAGATCTGTGGGGCCACAGAGAACTCAGTATGGCTTTAATCTTCTCCATACCTGTTGTTCATCTGAAAAGCACATTAAACTACTCAACTATTACTAATTTGTAAGACTCAAAGAATATTCCTTCAAAACAGAGAGAAGTTGCTTTCCTAGTACAGATCTAGAAGAGATGCCTCCAGAAGAAGATGGTCTGTAAAGTGGACCTATATRATCTACTAGATGAAGTGCAATCAGGAAAACCTATTTAATCTGGTCCAACATTTATCTATTTGTACAGAATTACAATGTCTTTAATTATGCTGGGACAACAATGAGCACAATTTAAAGTAACATTAAGCAATGTCTTGCTAACAGACTCCTTATAACAAGACACTTCCAGCCTTGTAAGCACTTCAGGAAAACAAGGAGTTAATTCTTCACAGGGGCTTGGAACTACTCCATGAGCCCACAACTTACCAGAAACTTGTTTCATCTGGGGGCAAAAAAGGAATTGTCAAACCATAACAAAAAAAAAACCCAAAACCAACCAACCAACCAACCAAAAAAAAAACAGCTGGGAGAAGACAACTGACTTTTTCATGATGTTACCTATGAATCCAAAACTCATTCACATACACCTATTTACTTTTATAGTCTTTTTGAGTTAATTCTTGTAACACCGAAGTTGAAGGCTTTCTCAATTGCTTCTATTATGCAACAAGGTTGGAACAGGTAAGTCATTTTATTTTTGAGTTTTGAACCATGATGTGAGGGCTGTGAGATCCACAAGGTCCTAGTCCACCAAACATGTTGCTTGGGGACACTTCAAGATCAGTCATACTTAAAGTGGAATTTCCTGAATAAGTGAGTGATACTGGTGGCCTGAATACACRAGTAAGCTGCCTTGAGCAAAGCAAAGGTATAAAATTACAATGCAYCATCACTTTCCTGTATGCCTACACTAACTCCCCTTGCTAAATGCTAAGTAGCTTGCCCTGTTACTGCTGGATGTTCCCTCAGAGTAGGTGACACAGAGTAGGACACTCCATCACTTACAGTACAGTAACATGTTTAATTGCCTCAACCCTGAATTTTCCAGAAAGAAAAGCACCTCATTTTGGGGACATTAGAGGAAAGCAAGGGGCATACTTGTCATACTAAACAATTCTCATTTGGACTGGGCATGATCCTTGACACTGGTAGCTTCTTTTGTGACTGTCAACAAGCTATTAAGTATGACATAGTTTTTCTGCAGCTATTCAACTGCATGCTTTTTCACAGAGACTGTGAGTGAACACTATAGTTTATTTTTGTATGTTCTTATTAATTTAAACTACARTAGTGCTTAGGAGTCTAAGTCTGAAGTCAAGGTCTTTGCTATGCTAGGTGGAAAGAAYAGAAAGATGGCCCTTGAGACAAAGAATGTGGTAGTTAAAATAAGCCCACAGCTTTGGATCAGTTAACAGTCAACCAGTTGTCAAAGCACTTACCCTATATCAGAACTTCATCGCTCCTTACAATACTTTTCGTATATTGTGAATATAGGAAGTGTGAATAGATCGTTGACTCAACTCCAAACACATAACCCTTTCTTTCCCTCGTCCTCGTGCTCCAGCCAAACAGCAAAGAGCTCAGCTGACTCCGAAGGGACTTATATTTGGGAGACTATATGTGCACACAGACACTTCACTACATCTACCTAAAACACAATTGACCAACGTTGGCRGGGGAAAAAAGGCTTTTGGGGGAACAATACACGGATTTGAAAAGTTTAAGTTTAGCCAAACACACRTTTGCATTATTTAACACACGTTCACCCCTTGTTCTGTCCGCTCTGTCCCCACCATTTACTGCTAAACAGGTCCCTTATCTTTATTGATCACTTAATTTATCTTTTCTTAACTCCCCTTGCTCCGTCTGGTGCCGTGTGTCCAAGGTATTGAGGCTAAACATCCGTCTGTTCATACTGTCATGACTGGTTTGCCTTTGAAAGAATAGGGGGAGCAGGTGGTGTGACTAAGTAGACCCTCGACAGAATAGGGGCACCATTGCTGTGTCCTGTCCCAACCTGCCAGTGATTCCCCACCCTCCCAACTGTTCCACATTAAAGCAGTCAACTGTGGCTTTACAGTCCAAGTTTTACACAACTGTTTTACAAACCAGGAAGAATTTCTTTTGTTGAAAATCCTTTGTTAGGCAGCACAGAATGGGGAGGAGGGATAGCAGGGCAGAGAGAGTGGAGAAAGCCACTTCTGAGACTGAGTGCATTTTAATGTGTATGTAGATATACACTATGCAACGTGCCAAGCCGCAGAGCTCTTCTGTCTGTATTACAGCACTGTTTTTAAGCTCTCTTTTAAAGCTGTTCTACAACTTATGTTTAATATATATATATTTTTCTAATTCTCTTGGAATCTTTCAGTTTCCTTTATTGCTAGATATGTGTTATAGTAAAATTTTGATTTATAAAGAAGAAATAAAACAGAATTTTTCTGAGTAAGAATAGAATGTCCATTTTTTCAGTGTTGCAAAATGATTACAAATCCATCTAAATGGATGGATATCCCTGAAGAAAGGCCAGATGATGCCTCAATGGTATTACAGTTTCCAAGTAATCTTACTACAGGCACCATGCTGCTTCTGATCTTACCCACAATATTTCCTCTTAGCATTCAGTGGTGGATATTTCAACCTAGATCTAGGAAAGTCCTTAAACATGGGGGTTACCTCTGAGATAACATACTCCAAAAATGGTCTGGTCTATGTGAGACAAACATTTGGCACCTTACAGAACTGAGCCCAGAAAGAGAAARTATTTGTTACAGCTGTGAGACTAATCTGGTATCACCACTAGAGTGCTGCAAATATTTGCATGCAAGAACTGAACTTACCAAAGTTTTCTAGTTTGCTTTTCCTCCCCTCTTYGCTGAGATCTAGCTCACCAGCTAGATCACTCACAATTGCTCCACAGCCAAACAAAAGATATGTTTTTATTCCTCACATTTTCAAAGGATTTTTGCAGGTTTATGCATATTGACATATTCCACCATGAGCTTTTTTATACAGCCAAAAATATKTGGAAAATTCCATTTCAGGCAAGACTGATTTATGCAAAGGCCATCCTATACCACTCTATTAGTTTAAAGGAGCCTTTACGTATAYGAGCAAAGGACAGAGACCCTTTCCTTTCTCTCCCCCCCTTCCCTTTTTTTTTAAGGGACCATACAGTCAGTTGCTTGCATACAGAAAAACATAAAAGTTGGGTTCTCTTTCTTCCACTTGGAGACTTGCCTGTCTCCTACTACTCTCACCCTCCCCACCTGGCCATCTGACTTCGATAGAAAGACAAAAGCTGAGATCCTTGTCCTATAGTATACTATGTAGAAATTTCATTGAGGCCTGAATTTCATCCAAACTCCTAAGTCCTGCAGTAACCACAGAAATCAGTGACTCTTGCCTGAAGAAGGATGGATCCACATTTGTTACCTGACCATCAGAAAAAGACTGAGAATTAATTCTACTACAAGTACTKTTTTCTGTTAGGAGCCTGACCCTATCAATTCCTCTCAAACATGCAAACTTTTATTTTCAGCTGATAACAACAGTATAGTTCAGGTTTTTTTGTTGTTGTTAGTTTCCCAACTAAAACCACAACAATGTCAAAAAAAAGAAAAAAAGATACTCAGAGCTAAAATGAAATGCTTTGGTAGGAAGCATTTCTTAARAAAAAGTGGATTATGTTCAGAGTAATCTTGATTAACATATGTGCATAAATGTAGCCTACTRGTTAGGTTACTCATTCAGAAGACTTGGTTTCAAACCTTCCCCTTCTTAAAAGGACCTGAAGGTCTTCTAAGCAAAGCACTAGGCTATATGATGCCATGGAGCATCAATCTGTCATATTAATGCAGATCCGTTTTGCATAAAGGATCAATGATCCTTTGAAGCCAGAAGCTACATCAGAAGGTACTTCTGAAATCAGTGTCCTAACCATGAGGTTCTTCATTCTTCAGTTTGTATTTTATCTCACTGAATATTCTTTAATATACAGTGAAACASCACCGAGAGAGAGGGGAAGTTTGCCTCCTGTCACCTCTCCTTCCCTTGCCTCTCCTCCCTCCCCCCCCCCTCCCCCCGTTGTTTTAGACCACGGTGGCTGGGCAGTCACCTTATAGAAGGGAGAAAGGGAATCATTTTTTCCCCAGATAGGAAACCCAATTTCAGTGCTGTTCTCTAAAATCTGAACAAATATGCTATCATTAGACAGCTGGATAAAAGGGGATGGCTTTGACTTATTTTCAGTCAGATCTGTTTCTCTAATGCAGTAAAAATTTCAAATAGTTTCATGACAAGCAAGACTATTTGACAGCAAAATTGGTGAATACAATAAAAAATATTTGTCCAGACCTAGCAATAACCACAAACGAGATGAGAATCAGCATCAACAAAAATCATTCTCAAAGCATTCTCAACAWTTTCCCTAAAAGGTAACAAAACATTTTTACAGCAGGAAACAGAGAAAAATGTTTGAGTATTGTAGGTAGGCTGAGAGAAAGGGTATCTGCCTATATAGGTCTAGATTCTCTGTAACTTATCGAGAGTTCTAATTATCTGGCATTTCTTCTAAATAATAGCTGAAAAACTACGGTAATAAAGCTGGGGGGAAATATCATACATGCCTGTTCATAATGAAGTTATTACAATTGTATACAGACTTCAAAAGAACTCTGTCACAATATTATCCATAAATTACTGAACTGCCTTCTAGTTGTAAAATCACAAAATCTWCTCAAAGATTAGAAGATTTTTGTTTCTACTAGATTGTTCCTTTCAATATTGCATAAATRTCTCGATTGCCATGCTTAACAGTAWTGTTTTTTCCTACTATTTAAATACTGACTAGTTTTTCTCAAATTTGGGAATTTATACATTAAATTTCAATACTACGTATAGCATTCAAAGGCAGGAGTAAAAAGCATACGTAAGGTCCACATTCATTCTATTTTATGTGCTTATGCAGGTTATTTTGTYTTTAGCAGCTTTTTGCTCTATGTAAATTCTTGAAGAATTACAGAATCAGCTGTAAATTAATCTTTGCATTATATTAAGGATTAACAGTCTAATGGCTAGACAGAAAAAATGTGAAACTAAGTGTGCTCCTAGTGACCTGCAATGCAAATTTGAATTAGAWCACAAGTGCAATGAATCTGATGGTCATTCCAATCTTTGATGGACATTTGTCCACATCACAAAAGCCACCATACAGTTTGGCACARTTTGTCACAAGTGATATTTTCAGAGACGCTTATTGCTGGAAAGGCACAGATGTTGGAGGTCAGGGTAAGTTATATTGACAGATTTGCTGTAGAAGGTTAAATGGCAACTGTCAAAGCTGACTAGAATCAATAGTACTWCTTTTCCAAGAAAAATTGAATTCAGCAAATGAAACATCTCATAATATGAATGAAAGATGATTTTACAAATCAGCTATATGCACCTGTTTATTCAGAGGCATGAATAAGTCTTCTGTACTGTGACCCTRAAATATTTTATGTGTCTTTATACATGCAGCCCTCAAAATATTTTATGTGGATTTTGCTGCTTCTGTGAAGCAAAGTTGTAWCTTGCTGCATGAATCAAACTTGATTTACCTCACTTCAAGTCACACACTGATATTCTTAATATGTATAATGTCTTCATTCTGTGGATTAACAATATTAAAGAGGAAGAAGAAAATCATTAACTTCTACTTATCCCATTGCAAATGCAATATTTGTATAATTGTGCATAATCATTTAAAGTATAATTTAATACATCCCTTTAACAACTCACAAATTATCACTTGACAACTAGAAATAATAGGTCTTTTTGTTAAAATCAGAAAGCATGTGAAGACTAAAGGTTAAACAGGTCTTTTCATCATGATAAATCACTGGTTAATGAGCCTGGTATTGTTGGGTATTATACTTGCTCACTTTAATGCCATTACCTTCTGGTTGTAAAGCTGACACTACTAATGATCTTCATTCTTTGAACTTTTCCACAATATTGACTGGTTGCACAGAGCAGATGTTACTTGGATTTGACTGCAAAAGTGGCAATTCTTCTAAAGCCTGAAGTAGTCCTGAAAAGAGTGATACTCAGCAAAATGTACTTTTATACCTGTAAACCAAAAAGATTCTTCTCTAGGTTTCAGATATTGCTCTTTCAGTTTCTCTGTACCTCACAATAATCAGTCACTGATAAGAGATTAATTAATCTATTTTCCTCTTTTTTGAAAGTAGTAACAATGTAGTGAACTAACAGGAGRAAATTCTTATATACTCCCTGTTGTATCGTAACTTCTCTTGCACATCATGCACAAGTAAGGAACTTCTCAGTTCTGTATTTCACAGCTTTGCTTGGTCTTGACTGAAGGACACTGAGGTCAACAGGAGTCATACTGGTGTGCCAAGTGCTGACAAAGCAGGATGCAAAAGGCATGCATGCATGGATGTTTACATACCCACATCCATCACTTCTTACTCCAGAGGGAAGGAGGCCCAACAGAGCCCAGTCCTCCATCCCTAACAGCAGGTTAGAAGCAGCAAGGAGTTACCTGACACCTCTTTAACATATGAGGGCTGTCTTATTTGTGTGAGATGGACTAGGYTCAAATAAACTCATGCTGCCCTGGGAGCAAGATGGAAGACTAAAGCATATGAATGCAGGGATCTCTGAATTTAACTTAAAACTGCTTCACTGTGGAAGCTTCATGTTTAGCACCATTCCTTTCAGTTTCTGATCTTGTCCTTTTCTTGTACTTTTCTTGTTATTCTGTTCTTGTTGCTACTGGATTGTAAGTTTCACTGATGTGGACAATGAGACAAAACTGAAATATTAGAAAGGCAGGAGAAATGTAATCTCAGTTTGAGTCACGTGCTGGGCCTGAAAGATTTTGATGCAACCTAGAACAGAAATGGAGACTGTTGAACTAGCCATCCCAGAAGTCAAGTCTTGAACCATTTATACTGTTCATGCACAYATTCACTGTACACTTCTGCTCAAGAGCAAGCACAAAAGCTACACAGTTTGGCTTATGTAAAGGCCCTTTTCTGCTCTCTTTGTAACATTATGTGTTCTAGYGGCCTTCAAGGACTCTGAATCTTTTTTACTTTTCCATATGTAAGGGTTTTATTTTCTTTTCTTTTGATAGCTTTTGGAAGACTAGGGAGAAGGASGACGTGATTGGTATTATAAATACCATTCTGGTTATGAAGTTAGGTTTCCTGTGAGGTCRATGAAAAATATCAGCAACTTCTCTAAAAGGAAGAAAATGAATCCTAAAATGTCCAAATAGTAAAAATATTCAAGCTCAGAAAGACATTTTGCATGTAGCGTTAATAATTCACTGGTACAGTACAAAATTCTTAGTTTCTTTTCCTAAGTGATTCATGAAGGTTTATTCCTAAATGCATGGGCAGGTTAAGAAAACTTTCAATAATATTAAATTCACAATATCAAAACATAAGTATGAATGTATTTGCTGCCTCTCACTTYTTATTCTACTTAATTCAGTTGGACTAGGAGAAATATTTCTCACATATTTTGCCTCTCACATCAGCACTGAGGCCATCTAAACTGCAAAGAGCTTCCTTCTCTTAAAGGACTTACAGTTTTTTACATACAGTATAAAATTCTGAACTTGAGTAAGTCAGCTGAGACCTCAGTGAAAACAAGAGTTCACCAGAGGAGTAACTAGGTAGACATGATTCTTATTTAATAGTGGTGATTGACATGATCTTTAATAACTTCATGTGATAGAACCTAAATATGTCTCCTGTGAAAGATGTCATCTCCAACAGTATAACAAACCTGTGCATAGGATGGGCCCTCTCCTAGTGAGAGAGGAAAATTGCCACTTCTCTGAGCCTGCAGTTAGCAAATGATTTTTAAATCRTTTCCAAAGTTGTTGTTATATAGATATGTATAGATATATGTTATATAGATATGTAGATATGTTATATGTATATCTCTGTATGTRTATATCTATGTATAGAGATAAAAATGTATGTTACTATCTATATCTGTATATCTAAGTATATACAGAAAGATAAAAGATATTTTCCAGCAATCACAACTGCAGTCTTGCAAAACCCAAGTTGGCTTATACCATAATAATATAAATCCTCCTACACTCAGAATGTATAAAGCACATGGAACAAGGACTTTGATTTAAAGAATATCTACTTGATAATGCCACCAATTTGCTTCTACTTCAATGTCTGCAGAGTGTTTCTCATCATGTGAAGAACTGGCCAAATAATTTGAATGATTTTTTTTTTTAAATAAAAACAGCCTTTAAAAAATTTTTCATAGGCGGCTGTCTTAAAACAGTCTTTGTTTTGTTTTGCTCCTCAGTTTAATTGTTTCCCATTTCATTGATAAAGCAATAAAAAGAATAGTCAYTATTGTCATGAAAAGGTCCATTTGAATACTGTGGACCACACACAAATGCTGCATATATYTTGAGATTATTCTTCAACTAGTTAGAATCATATGCTTTGGTGTAAGTGTTGCAAACTGCATTATCACTTTCTGTGTTGTGTTCTCAGACAGTCTGTATTTTTGCCATAAAAAGCTTTCATTTGTTTTAGCTATTTCTGATTTTTTTTTTCTTGGATGAGATGCAACACCAGTGGCTGAACATCTGTATTCATTTGGACATTCAGATACAGTTTATTACCATGTAATCAGAGCACTTCTGCAGTATCTGAGCCCCAAAAAATCAGTAGTGGTAAATACATTAGCACAAGCTGATAYAAACTGTCCAAGAAAGGCTGTGTTAGACAATCCATATTTACCACAAAAGCAGACCCACTGGGAGTATCAGTTTCACAGGAGGCAGATAACTTCTRTTCTATCAAAGATACTAACACAGTCCATGTTTCTGCCTCCGCATCCTAAGCAATCGCGTGGTCTGATTTACCTGTCTTGAAGTTGAAAAGCAGAAATGTGGATTAGGTAATTTCACTGAAATTGTCTATCTTGGCCTCAGGGTCTGCTCTTTCTTGACAAAACCYCTCTTCAATAGAATCCTCCTCCTCCCCTGCCAGCAGTTACAGGATTTAAACAGAAGTATCTGACTTCATTCATGCTCCCATTCCAATGCATCAAGTCACAAATTCCTGCTTACCTTWCTTTCTGAGATCATAAATTCTGACAAAAACAGTATTCATAAAAATTATAACTTAACTTACTTAACACAACTTACTTACCCCATTTCACTACCTCTTTAAGCTGCAGAAGTTTCATTGTAAGGAAAAAAAGTCTACATAAAACATCCTCGAGAAGGAAATAATAATGCTCAGTGTGCAACACTATGTGC
>NW_028185816.1:6246148-6275351 GCF_003343005.1 Rhea americana
AGAATGATAGACTCCTCTGAATTGTTTGTTCCCCTTCAGCTATTGTTTGCCCAGCACTGAATGAGCCTCTTAGCCGCACTTGAGGGCCTGTCACAGGTAGGCAACCAACAGAGATAATTCCCAGCCTATGCTTGATTGCCCCCTTATAGACACTCACTCATGATTCTGAAAGGCCTCAGACACTGTTGAATAAACTCCTACTCGCTTCCATAAACTTTTTCTCCCACTGAATTTTCCGGGGATGTGAGCAGCTCCCAGCCAGGCCTGAGGATGCCTCTGAATGCACTCCTGTTCTGAATCAAAGCCTGACAACCCCCGGCTCTGTATAGAACAAGAGAAGAAAATGAGGCCATCCTTCCATGGGAGGAATGCGCTTTCTTCTGCAGGTGAAGGCAGTCTCAGCAACGTTTGTGTGTGCGTGTGTGAGAGATAGAGACTGTGCTCTGCCTTCAAACACTTGCACTTTGTCGTCTCTGCTGGGTGCTACATCATGCCTTCCAATGAAAGGCACTTTACAATACTTGTCTCCCATTTTATCTACTTTTTGAGTGACTTGAAATTACTACAAATGCATGCTTGGTCTTTAAAGCTTCAGCTTCTGTTTAATAGGGAAAATTCTGTGGTTGTTATTCCCAAGACAAATACATTTCATTAGGGCAGGACTGGCGCAACATCTGATTTTCTCATCTGTGTAGGACTCTGCTTGCAAAATCTTGCATACTCAAGGGTGTCTAGTTCAGAATAGCTCTGAATGACAGAGCACCATCTGCAGATAACCCAACCACAAGAGATCCTTAAAAAAATGAACTATCATTTATGCAGAGGTATGTAAAAATTACTTATGGTTTGTTAGAATACACTTAAAAAAATATACATGGAACCACTGTCAGAAGAGCAGTGAGAAAACTTCACAACTTCCAGATRTTATTTATCCCATTACTTTTTCTGATTTTCCAAGTCATTTCTAAAAGCTAGCAATGAGAAAAAACAAAACGATCAGTCTGTGCTGTAAACATAATGCCCTCATAGTGTATCAATAATATTTTATAATCCTGACAACCAAACCATCAGTTAACATGTAAGAAATGTTCAACAATAGGGATTAGTTGCACAACTAAGAAGTCAAGAGAAGTCAAGAGAAGTCAAGATTTGTGCATCTGGCATCACAATCAGTGTTGTTCACTAGGAAAAAAGAGATGTCTGCATAATTTATTCCATTTTCTGGTCACCTTCTACATTTCACTTGTAATGGGTATTGCTAGTTTGTCATGAGGCCAGTCCTGCAATTCCTTTCTTCCACTTCTGACTGGCATACAGCATCTTCAAAACACTCAACTCTTCTGACATGAACAGCATGGGGCAGTAGCTATATTTTCTTTTGTGACCTGTAGCGTTGTAAAGAATGCTGGGGCTCAACAAATTAGTATTAATTGCTGGTCAGCTAAGTGTCAACACTATTGAAGTAGCGGACAAACAACATTTGAGCCACTGCTTCCAGAATCAATATCTCATCATCACATTCTCCCAGGCACTTATCTGTTGCTGTCACGCTMCTAGCGGACAATAGTAATGCTATAATCTTAATGCTAAATCAAATCMATAGTGGAAGATTGAACTATGAAGAAATCCCTCCTTGGGGAGGGATACTTCAAAAACACAGTCAAGCACTCTCAGAATCTTGAGAATRCACTTTCTGGAAACTGTTCTCTTCATCTCACAGGAGGCTGTAAGTGTTAATGCAACCTAATGTTTTGCTGATTAAATCTACCTTATACACTCACACTGAAAGTCTGCTAGCCCCAGAAAGGGAACGTGGGGTCCCCGGGACCCTCCCCGCAGCATTACATCATGCACTCAGACATGCATTATGCTAGCACCAGGGCAGGGTTTAACCCCTCCGGACCCTGCACAGCTCCTCTCCATGCTCCCCTGAACCACTGGGCAGACTTTGAAAAATACAGTCTGGACTTCCTCCATTTGGAGCGAACCACAGTTTTGACTCTGACTTTGATCCCAGTAAGGCTAAGGAGTAAGCTATCTGGCTTTTATAAGAGTAAAATCTCAATCAAACTTAATTCAAAAAAGACCATCTCTGAAAACCTAGAGATGTGTATTTTACACCATCAGGGACAACTCTGTGTTTCTTCCTGCCTTCCCTCCTCTAATTGTCARCACTGGCACAAATCTCACTACTACTTGCAACACTAAGCAGCAGCTAAATTTGAGTCCTGTTGTGTTGGGTTCTCTTTAACTTGCTCTTCTAACAGCTGGGAATCACCCAGATGGATGGGAAGGAAACAAAAAATACAGAGAAAACATCGTTTGCCGTAGGTCACAGGACAGCTTACAGCAGAGCAGGCAGCAGTCCCTTATTTCCAGTTCAATAGCTAATATCACAACATGCTAAGTTTTTTAATCATCAACTGCTATTCAGTTAAGGTCATATTTTAGTCAGATTTATACTATTTTTAAAACTAATGAATAGAATTYTGTTTTCCATATCACCATTCATTCTGGCATCTCAAAGTGGCTTTCATTAACTAATTTAAAATGGCGACAACCCTAACAGCAAGGGCTGAACCTCCATATCTTTTTCACATTTGGGAAGTTCACAAGACAAAGATAAGGCCATACATCAAAGCTAGTCCCAGGGATTTTTGCCTACTAGTCAGCCACATGTCCCAAAGATTGTTTTCTGTCCTTCAGCTTCAAGGATATTAACAATTTCCCTGAAGCCATTATAATTTTCCATAGAGCTGTTAAGGAGTGCTGTTTGATCAATGGCTCTCCACTGAGCAAGGAAGTTTGCTTTCTAGAAAAGTTTAAAAGTAAATAACTTCTTGTAATACATAGCCACTAATGACAGAACATACTGCATAAGCTCTGGGTAGTCTTCTCCCTGYTAAGTGAGGAGCACCTGATACATGCTCCTGAACCATTTACAAGTCTCCTTGAGCTGCTGAGCTGGTGCAGCAACTTGCTAGGCAATGGTCAGCATTAGGCAAGGCAACTCACATTTCCACTGCAGTCCACAAACAGAACTGGTGTTCTGACAAGCACTAACCCAAAGCAAAGAAAAGAACAGAATGGAAAACATCAGCCATAAAGAAAGACTGAATATAAGTCTTCAACTAGTATAACCTATCTGGCTCTTCTCCCCCAGTCCAAGCCAACACTTGGTTTGCAAAAAAATAACAACTGCTAAAGAGACAGCCATAAAAAAGTGAGAGGTTTAAACCTCTGATCAAACAAAAAGTTAATTTGTTAAGTATCTTGCACAAATTGTGACCATTATACCAAAAAAAGCAGAGCTGTGGTCAGTTAATGAACTTCTACAGGGATGCATGACATGGCTGATTTTATCTGTAGTTGACACAAGGCTCTTAAATGAAGTATCTGGGGATCATTTATTAATCAATGCCCAGTTTGCTTTCATACTGTGTCAGGGAAACTAAATGGAAAATGCATACTTTGCTTTATCTTTGCAAGTCTTCACTTCGTTGCTTGCTTGTTTTCAAAGACTGACTGCACCTCTGATTAAAAAGGCTAGTATCATACAGAATAAAAGAGGGATGTGTCAGACTAATTCTTCTCATAGCTAAATGTCCTTCTGGCTCAGTGATTATTTTTCTATTTTAGCAACAGTTTTTCAATTCCTGTTACCTCCATTTGATCTACAGGAGAAAAGAGTTGGTTCCCATGTGACCAAGCTGAAAAGCCACAAAGGCCTGATTCTTTGTTCTATTTAAGCATATGAATCAGCAGCAATTCAAGTCAACACTTTACACCAAAGTAAGTACAAGGGAGAATCAGGTATGAAGGATATAATGAATGCATGGAATTTTTCTAGATCTTCAGATGCCTCTAGTGGAATCCACAACTCCATTAAAATCAATAGAAACTGCCACCATTAAGCTCAAGGAATCCTAAATTTCACTAGCAAGCTCTTAAGATTCCAAGAAGCAATAACTGTCACTACAAATGGGCAGACATCAGATCAAAGAGACATTCTGTTTGTAGCTAATGGTGAAGAAACTAGCTGTCCAATTTCAATCTCTTTCTGGATTATGGCACAAACTAAGAGGGGTTTTAGACCTAAAAAACACTTTATGTAGCAATATGGCAGTGGTGGTAAATGGCAAGAATTATGGCTTGCCAAAAAGAAGTCCAAGTCCATAATATGAATGAAGGCATTTGGCCGCTGGAGCTCTCTTTTCTCCCAGTAACAGTCATGGATCAGTATTTGTATGTGTAAAATTTGACCGAATTGCTAAAACTGTTTTCCACTTTGCTAGTATCTTCTGCAATGCCTCAGGAGTCAAAGGAAGATGAAAGACTAATATACATTGTGCAGTGCTATACATTACAGAAAAAAGTCTTTCCCGACATCCACAGTTAAGTAATCAATGTCCTGTAGCATATTACATTTACAATAGTGGGATAAGTGCTAGCTTTTGCAAAATAAACCTTTTTTTCTTAATCAGCCATCACCTCTGCCTTAAYGAATTCCATACATTGCCTATAAACCATAACTCTTGATTCCATTAATAGGACAAAGGCCAAATAGTGATCATAAGAAAAAAATACAGGAATAATTTGCAAGAGCATAAATGAGTGGTATATTGTTTACTACAGAATAATAGTTCTTCACTAGAGTTACCAAAGAGCAGTAGTTCATTTCTGAGATTTTATCTTCTTTTAAAGGAAAATTTACAAAAACATTGCATATACAGCAGTGCTCTCAGTCAATATACTTAAATAGCTTCTGACAAGTAAAAAAAAACCCAAGAAAATAAAACTTTTTAAAAATGAAGCTCATTTTTCAGAAAAAAATGGAAAACCTAATTTTCCCTTGAAAATTGTTAACAGAAGATTTTCACCAATGTCCTCACAATAGCAGCAAACCGGAGACCACATAACAGCTGGTTACCCATGGGTACTGTGAGTTGGAAAGAGTCAGTATGAAATGCCTAACGTGCTGACATAATACTTGGAGTTATAGATGTATGGTTTTAGTGAGACAAAATATGACATCCTCTTGATTCAACACCACTTTAATGCCTACTTCTTTGTTGCAGGACTGTCTGCAGCATTTGCACTATCTTGATATTGGCATTGTCAGACTTACTTCTCAGCTCCCTGCCGAGTCCATTACTAGCTGTATTACCTCAGCTTATCTAACCCAATATCTGGTCTCTAGCAGTAGCAAAGAGTGGATGCCTTCAGAGGAATAAAATAAGTAAATAAATAAAAATAAAATTAAAATTAAACACTGAGCATTCCTCTATTCCTAACTCTAGTAATTTTCAAAATAATTGCATTTCTTGCAGAATAACATCCTTGGAAATCAGATGACACATTGAAACATGCTTGAAAATAGAGACTGACTGCACTGGCATTGTCTTCGGTGAGAAAAAAAGCAAACAGTCATCAAGTATGCCACCATCTGCTAGAGACAAGACAGTTCAAAAGAAATAGTAAGAAGTGCAGAAGAAACAATTACTGACACRGGAACTGGCTAGTAATTTAACTTCATAAAATTACAACTGTCTTAAAACTTTTTGAAATTTTAGATTTGGCTATCAAATCCATCAGTCTTACAGCAATCCTAGTGAGGAAAACACATAGGCTTCTGTCTTTGTATGCTATTTAGACCCCGAGAAGAGCCTATATGGCAATAAAAAATACTATTTTGGCCTGGCTGTGGAGTACAACAGCATGAATTTGCTGCTGAACTATCCCTTATATGAAACAATGATCAATGAAGAAAGTACAGCTTGTTTGTCTGAGGGTCAGTAAAAGTTATACTTATGTTTCAATGCAGTTTTTGTGAGCAAGTCCGCTGCTGAGGATAAAGCTGGGATCAGCTGTCTCCCAGAGCTGAACACTTTTCTCATAAATATTTAGAGCTACGATCAGAAGTCATACAAATAACACATCCAGTCCCATCATCTTCTGGATTCCTAGCTTGTGTCTACAAATGCATCTGAAACAGTGGCATGCCAAGAAAGCTGATGCCAGAGAAAAACTTTGTGTGTGGAAGGGCCTTCACAGTCAAAGTTATAAAGTATGCAACTTTTACTATCCTCTGCTAGGTGCTCTTCATTTGCTGTTACTTTCACAGCTCTTCTTTTTACTTGAGGGAGCTGTATAAAACAGGTTATATTTCTGAATATATCCTCACAGATTTTAAAGACACTTTCATTGCTGCATTCGTCTCCAGTTACTTGTAAAGGATGAAGGAAAGGGTGCCGAGTGCATGTGTCAGTGTCTGAGACAGAGACAGAGAAATTCAACTTGTAAAGCATTTTTCAGGTGCTTCCCCCCTGCCACTAATAAAGGAAGCTCTAGTTTCCCTCCTTCATGCCCACATGTACCTCCATCCTCCACACTAACTCCTGTGTCTCTGCACATGCCATGCAGAGCGAGTGCTGACCCCTCGCAGCTTCTCCTTACAGCAAATCTCAGTCCAGACACACTGACCCTTGAAATATGGCACCACTAGCAGCACCTATCAGCTTCATCAAACACACTCTGAAAGCCAGTAATATTGTTAGAAACGTTTCTTTAAACAAGCACATCCACTGGGAAATATACAGTTAGGATAAAAATCATATCACTTTTCTGAGTCCAGGTACTAATATTTTCATTTTTGCAATAGAGCAACCGGTCTGCTCTACTCTGCTATCGGATGTTTTAATTTTCAATGCCRTTAAGCTGTTTGAAAGTCCTACACACAGGATATCAGCAAAAGATTCTTAACTCCCCAAGCCTGATACGTGCCCTCAGAAAGCATGACCCAGATGACACGTCTGCAGAAACGGTATCAACGGTGTTGCCTCCCAACATACCCCGCAACACGCTCGTCTTCCAGCTATCGTGCTTTGTTGGAAACACTACCCACTTCGGGTGGAGTTTATGCCTGAGACGGACCAGATAAACTCCAGTCATCGCCTCACAATACTTTTTTTTTTTTTTTTTTAATCTTTAAAAGGACAGGCTGCTGGTTAACTGAGAGTCCCCTGCTTGATTGACAGTATCTGTCAGAGGCAATGAACTCCACTTGAACATTGCCTTTATGTTCCTGTGTAAAGTTGTTCAACTGTGACCCTTCCATCTGTTCCAGCTAATCTGAAAGTCATTTAGGCCCGCTTCTCCATTCATCCTAAACACAGCACATTCTCCTGTTAACACACATATGCAAAGTTGTCAGGCTGTCAGCTACGTAAGGACTTTTTTTTTTCCCCCCTCTGCTTTTTTTTTTTTTTTTTTTGGAAGCTCTCATGACATCTGTGTAAACATTCCCTCATAACAATTATAATTAAAAAATATATTTATCAGAAACTACTTCAGATCTTGCTAACTGTTTTTTATGAACATGCAAGTAAATCTCACATGCCACTTCAGAAAAGATTCAAAATCATTCTTTAAAGATAGGACAGGTAGCTAACTTCAGTACTCCAACRTGTATGTGGAAGCCTCCACATTTTAAAGATTGAGACAAATGACTGCCTAGACAACAGGGTAAGAGCTTTATCAAAAAGTGCTTTGAATACAGCTATTGAACTTCCAAGGTTTTCGAAGACTACTACTCACAAACAGCTGCTCAGGATTTAAGCCAAGTTCAAATTTCTAAGATTATCATCTCTTATTTGATATGCAACTTGAAAATTCATATTAGCTTCCCTTAAAAATTTAAAAACTCAACTTCTAACAATTTGATACTCTCAATTAATTTGCCCTTTAAAATTCATCTTGCACAACAAGTCAGAAACTATTCTGCTAACAAAGTCAGCACAGTTAGTATTTATCTTCAGAATGACAGGTAAATAATCTGCCCCTTGTACAAAAAGTTAACATTGACAATAAATTTAAGAATAGGGATCTGACTTTAAACTCAGAAAGATAAATGTTCTATATTGTCCTGGTATACTCAGATACTGCTGCAAAACTATCTATTATATCCAACAAAACTAAGAAATTCACCCAACCATATCTGAAGTATCCAAGGAAACACAAAGTTTCCTACTCGAACAATTTGTTATTGTGACACAAGAAAATAGTGCTATTAATATACTTTTCATCACCTACTTTTCATTTTYGGTACATCCACACGCACCAGAATCTTTACACAAGACTGATTCACTAAAAAAAAGTAAAAACTGTAATGTCATCTATGCTATCTATTTTGAATGATTTGTATAATAATGAGAGAACACCTCCAAATCATTTCATGTAATAAAAGCAAAGTGCCAATCATGTATGAAAAAAACAGTGTTGATATTATTACCGAATTTGATGAGCATCTAAAGGGGACCCGAGTTACATGCTCTACACATTCTCTGTTTTTCAAACATATATATATATATATATATATTTATATATATATTTATATATATATTTATATATATATATATATTTGCATTATATGTGATGTACACATCTGGTAGAACCTTGACTTAGTAAGTGTTAGCACAAAATGAATGACACTCTTAGCAAACCTTTGTTTTCCAGAGTGATTTCTCTGACATAAAAGTCATATAACTGAATATAATAATAATAATAATAATGAAAGATAAACAAAAAAGAAGAAAATAATCCCAAATCTCCCCAGCCTGGAATTGAGTTCAGTAGGAAAACTAAACTTCTTGTGTTACCCACTCTGCTTTCTGGCTTTCCTTGCAGTACTTGCACAAGTGTAAAGGCAATTGGATGAATTTCAGAACTGATCTCACTTCAGTTTGAGAGAAGTAGTGGTCCTGAATCCTTTCATGTACTAATCAGCAATCCTAATAGTTCATGAGGCTCAGCAGCAAGTTCTCGCAGTTTCACAGTCAATACTCAACAGTACTGGTTTATAATTATAATTCATATTATCAAGATTTTGTGGGTAATTTCTTAATGAGTGTTGAGTTTACACAAATTGTCAACAATAACTAATAAAGTCAAATAACACTTATTTCCTATACCTTCTCCTACTATTTTCACATGAAAACTGTCAAAGCTGTATGCAACAAAGTACACTGAGGTTGYTCAGAAATGCAGGCATGTCTTTTCACACATATACTCTCTGCATACAATACAGATTTTTTCTGGGTGCCTCCACTGGCAAAGAAAAATTTAGGGCAAGAATCATTTCAGCTAACTTTAGAAGTYTACAGTACAAACAGCTATAGCTGAACTAGCCATTTAAACATCCTGCCTCATCTGTAGAAAGAAATATGTTCTCTTAGGGTATGACTCATCTCATCTGTTTCAAATGTCAGTCCTGGGAAGAGATGATGAGTCCTACCTTAGATGCGCTTGGTTTTTTGTCAATGATTATAAAGGCAGTTGAGACAACTAKCTTAGATATCTGCTCTGTTGTTGCTTAAACTGATGAATCCAGTCTTTAATCTGCTGTTGCGCTTAAATCTTGTGTGCAAAGGGGAATACTCCATTTATATGGATCTGAGAAAGTAGTTAGTCTAATGTTTTAAGAGTCTAATAGTTATCTAATTAGTACAGAAAGGCCTCATTAATAATACAGTTAACATAGCTTCCTAGCACCTACCCTTGTTCTCTGGCATTACGCTTGCCTTTCCAGTGTCCCTCTGGACGCCAAGATTTACACTGCAGTCTCTCTGAGGCAGAATGGAGGTGTGGGGAGGGCTTATCTCGACTCATCAGCATCCTCACTCCTTTGTGGAAAGGAGCACAGTATGATGTTTGGAGGAGTGGGTGGGAAGGAGTTTCTTCCTCTTCCATCTTAGGTGTACTTGGAATTATTTGTATATGTTTCTCCATCAGAATTTTCTTCCTTCTCATTAGTTTCCAGCTAAAGTGTGAGAGCTGCACAACAGCTTCCCCCAGCCTCAAATGACAAAGAGGTATGGCTTGTTGGGCAATACCATCCAAGTTTATCAGGTCTTTTTTTAAAAAAATATATGTAGTATTCACAAAACTTAATCTGAAACAGATTGTGCAATAGTCACTTGACAACTACACAGTTGTTTAAATAAGCTAAGTCTAGCTCTGGCCAAGGCAGGCTCCGACARGTCCTGAGATCCTGCACCATCTTGTCAGTATGAACCCTGCTATACAGTACTAATGGCGAAAGCACGCTGGGCTACAAGCACGGGCCCGGCAGTGTTAGGCTGGGTTCTCAGTCCTGCCCGATGCCTGCTGGGCTCGTACTTTATCAGCTGGGAAACACAGTTGCCAASGTTCCCTTTCACATCTTCCCTGTCCATGGGATAGGACAGGACAGACACAGAAACAGGAGATAAATTTTCAGAGAGTCACGATTACAAGGAAAAGATTAAATTTCATTAGAAATGGAAGGGAAGGTGGATTTGCAGGAATAAGGGAGACCTGCATAATTATATGACCTCTAGAGATATTTGAGCCTTTGTGTGATTTCCCAAGATATCAGAAGAACCTTAAAATACCACACCAATTAAAGGACAATGAGAGTGGAAGTTATGGTAAAAGGAATCCTGAATATCCAAGAAGGCTGTGCAGAAGAACTATCATCTAAAATTCACTGACAGCTAAGGTTAATATCAAATTTGATTTTTTG
Organism: Rhea americana; assembly: GCF_003343005.1. NCBI lineage: Eukaryota > Metazoa > Chordata > Aves > Rheiformes > Rheidae > Rhea > Rhea americana. The sequence goes on from NW_028185816.1 coordinate 6,256,710, forward strand.
AGTCTTTTATGCCAGTTTACTTTTCCAAATAGCAACATTCTGTAGGAATACGTAACAAAAAATGCCAGTACTTTGGGTCCAGATGAAAAACTGATAGATTCACAATGCTAGGGAAAAGATCTTGAAGGGAAATTCATAGGGAAAGACTAAGAGATAACACAAAAGTTCAAGCASATAATATGTCTGGTTTATATATTATACTGTTATGGCAGCAGTCATCAGAGAGCCCGTTACATTTACACATCCTTTTCTTGTTATGTGAGTGCAAGTATAACAACCTTGGACAAAGAGCAGCAGTACTGTAGGCAGTATGGGCAACAAGTTTTTTTTTGTTTTGTTTTGTTTTTGTTTGTTTTTTAATCTAGAGCTAGACCTTGGACAAGTTTTGGCTGAGATTTCTGTAGAAGGGTGTTGTCTGAGACTGATTATTTAAGGACTTTTGAGAGCTGATCTAGGAAGAGTAATTACATGAGCTAGGCTGAAACWCTTGACTGAAAAAGCCTTGTCAATCTTCCTGCTACCTTGCTTGACGTGCCCCAATCTGCTGGTGCCCAAATCTGCTGATGCCCTACAGAGGTGCACAATATGCCAAATGCATAAATAAATATGTGACTGCACCTGTATGCAGATCCCCACCCTAGAGCGTGAAAGACCTGAAATCAATAATCAAACAGTTTCCGGGTAAACGCTACATATGTGGGAGTTGTAATGGCTCTCTGTGGGAGAAATACAGSCTCTGCTCCCTTCATATCAGCTTTCTTTTCAGTGCTGCCCTCTGAGATAACCTGGTGCAACATCACTGACACAACATAGTCAGGGACAAGCCTTAAGTCTCTGCAGTCAGTTAGACTGAAGATGAAAAGAGGTTGATGGCCTTATGTATGCACAGAGGGGATGGGGCTAAGCAAGGTTTAAGACCTGGAGAACCAAATTATTGGTCATTTTACTTGTGCCTAAACTGATTAGATGAACCTTGGCTGTGCCGTTGCTCTCAGTTCCAATGTTTGGGGTAAGGACAYTGTAACTCACTTAATCCGACTAGTTTGAAAAAATATTAACGAGTTATCCTGAATCCCAAGAGACAGCACGATGAATGTGTCTGTACTTTTGCCTGCCTCAGCTCCAGGAAAGGCAGCTGTGTGCAGTTCAGCATGACAGCGCACATGGCGAGTGCTGAGCAGAGCCCTAGGAACCATAAACTGCACGGAATAGCAGGACAGCTTACAGGAAATCTTTATCCCTTCTGCCTCTGTCTGCCAATTTATCAGATRAAATCGCTTCCCACTTAAGTTTCTAACACCCAGGATTTGCTAAACTGATGTAAACTCCACGGCGCATGTTTTGTTTTCAGCTAGTAAAAAAGTTCTGTCACCAGCAGTCCCACCCAGGGCTCACTGATCACCTACATTCACTATTCCCACATCCCACAGGCTTTCTTTCATCACAGTATAAACCATTTCTATTCTTTTCGAGGAAGGAAATACACAGTAACTTCATTAAGCTGCATTAACATATACATTAACTGTACTAAATTTGCTAACTTTTAGAAAAACACTTTAACAACTGTGAGTTATGCTGAATATCACAGGGTTGTTCTAATATTCAGCGTTTTCTCCTCAGCAATAGATGAGCATCAAATGTGGTRCATGTCACAAGATGCAAGTCACTATTTGACTTCCTTTCACTATTCAGTTTGCATGAAWTTTTTGCTCAGTTCCCACTACAGAAGAAAATACAATTTTAATTATTTTTATTAACTAGGGAAGCCTGTAGAGAATCTGCCAAAACCCTTCACCCATGCTGTGTTACCTTCAACTGAAAACAGAACTGGTTAATTTGCAAACATTGGCATGTTTACTTTGTACAATCAAAATTATAAAAATCTAGARATCATCTTAAAAAAAAGTTATATTTTTTAAAATAGTGTAGAAGTTATTATTTGCCTTTTGATCTTTACCCTTAAAGGCATCTTCAGTAATTCTTCTCAAGATTTATTTGATGTTCAAGAGGGCCGAAAGCATAAATTTAAATGAAAAAAAAAAGAAGGAAGGCTGTGACCTCTTTGTAATTATATGACTCCAAGCACTGGGGACTAGAAAAACAGTAATAAAAATACAAGTTTCTGAGCTGAAGCAAGGGAACTTGAAAGGTCAATTAGTCCATTCCCTTGCCTCAAAGCTCAATACAGCAACTGATGGAAGGAGCTAAAAWCATGCAGCCCTTTGCATGATTCTGTGGTATGTTAGGTATGGTAGAAGTTTCCTGTTAACAACCTATTTTAACAACTAATTCTACAMGTTAGAAGTTTCAGAAATAGAAACACAAAAGCTTACTCATCTACAAAGACAAACCATTCTTCACTTTTCATTATTAATCATGTTTTAAAAATTGCAAATAGTCACAGCACAGAAATATTATCTGTGATAAACATTTACAAAAACCTGCTGGGCATACTCAGATTTAGGCCTCTCATCCCTGCACTCTGAATCATGCTTTACACTCTTTTTGCAATGACCATCAAGGGAACCTCTTACATCTCATCCTCATGCCTGTAAGCAAACACCGTGAATACCCCTGACAAGGAACATCTCTACATCTGTATTTGTCTGAGTTACTGCCTCATAATTCCTTCTCTCTTTTTTTTTTTTTTTGAAATTGGTTCAGTTGATTCAATCCACAACAATTTGCACATAGAAAAAAAAAAAGTAAATAAGCTTCCTAATTTTGTCAAAGAATTTACAAAAATCAACAGATTCAGCCACAGTGCTATTTTTGTTACATTTAAACTGAACTCCAGGGCACTTTCTGAATTGCTGAACATTAAGACAAAATCTTTTTTCTTTCCTYTCAATAGTTTTATTCAGCTCAAAGCYAGAAAACAAAACTGGCACTATAAGAATGTTTCACAGAATCCGATAACTTCACACTAATAACTACTCTATATTTCTGACAAAGATAGTTTGTGTTATGAAGAAAGATTTTAAATGAAGACAATGTGCATGCACCACGAACTATGGAAATAATTATCCTATCAAAAAAGTTTAACCTAAAATCCTAGATTAAGTTTATTAAGAAGAATTATTTGTCACTCTCAGACTGCTATGCTACAAAACAAATATGAAGGCAAGTGCATAATCTATAGGTCAAGTGCTTTTTGCAAAAAGAAAACTGGTTTAAAGATCTTAAAACAAATATTGCCAAAATCTGAGGAAATGGAAATAGTGACTGAAATGGAACGCAGGAATATTAGCTGTATTACTCACATGTACCACAATCAACCAACACTGTCTTCAAAGTCCCTTCTATTTAAACCTTTATTTTTGTTACAGATTGCAAGTTATTTACCATGATTTGTTAGACAGCTTTGGGAACTTGGAAAAACATATGCTAGATAGTAATACCAGTAATACATGCTTGTCGTTTACCTGCAAGCATTCAAATATCATATGCCAAGCATTTTTTTAAATCTACTTTTAAATCTACAATTGAATTTTTATTTCACTTTCATTTTTTAAATCTTTCCAGCATATTTAAGCCATTCTTCATCTTTTTTCTTGGCTTCTAGGGAGACTTTTTCATTAATTTTTTTTTTATGTATATATATTTTTTCTCTAATGATAGGACTCCAGTACCTGTGGATCTAAGGGGAAAAAAAAAAAAAAAAAAGACACCCACCACTTTGTACTAATTATTGAGTGCATGAGAATAGCTGCTTATACTGTGTAACAACTGATAACACTGTTGCTTTAAAAACAAGTATTTGTGAGCTCCAAGGAAATGATTTTTAAAAAATGAATATAAGCTAAAGTTATTTCTGCAGAGAGAACAATCAGCTAAATAGATGTTAGATAGAAGCTAAAATTATTAAAACCTGGATCTTGTAGAACTGCTGCCAGATCCCAGCTTTACCAAACTGATATGCAAGTGCTATATACTGAATTGCTACATCAATAAACGAAGTCAGCACAACAGCCCATGTTCCCATACCATTCACTATTAAGAAGTGCTATGTTTGCATATTTAACACAGGGGATTCTTTCCAAACAGACTGTTTTATTCCTGTAGGGTGACTTTTTCTTTTGAATAAAATACTTCTCTCCATAAATTTGATAGGCATAAAGAAATGATAGATAAATACAAATCTTTTTTTTTTTTTTTTTTAAGAAAAAAAGGCTTTGTTACAATACCACAGCAAATTTATTAAAACATTCTCAGATTGTGCAAATGTGTTGACCTTATGGTGCAATCTTCTATTTCTAGCTTCAGTCATTTGAGCTTTTGCTGTTGCTCAACTAAAGAGCATTCCTCAGTTACATATAAGCTGGCAAAAGACTCGTGTCCTTTCCCTGAGCACAGTGCTGAAGCCCTCTGGGGAGCACCATGTTAAGCCGAATGCAACTTGTTCACCTCAGGTCACGGAAAATAGAATTAATTTCTCAAGTTAAAGCAAAGAAGATGAAAGCCAGAAACTGCCAGAGTAGCAGAGATGCTAAGGATGAAATTTGTACCTAGATGGTAAATTTGGTAGAAATCTCAAAATGCAATAAAAGTGTGTTTATAGGTGTTTTGGAGCACGTGGAGAAAGATGTTCCAGACCAGCACAAGATCTTTGTGTGGCTGAAGCGTCAGACTCCGCGCGGGCAGGGTGATACAGCTGGCTTCCTAACTCCCATCCGTAGCGCTTGGCGCGGAGCACGCTGCGCCCCGCTCGAGCAGCGTCTCACCAGCCGGACACCTCCCCGCTAGCACTGCGGCTGCCTGCAGCCCTCTCGGTCTCCACGTGAAAACATTGCCTTTCGTTTTCCCCTGATGCGCTTTAATGTCTCCTAAATAATAAATACTAACAACTTGGCACCTGTGTACTTTCACCAGGCCGGCACAGCAAGCAGGTACGGCATTAGACACTGCTTGTCACAGAACTGCTGCCTGCTTAGCTAGATGGACCCAATCCAAGGTACGGAAGGAGCTATTGCTTTTCACGCACCCTGGAAAACTAGCACCAGCTCAGATTTGCTAGGTAGGATATAATTCAGATTTCCTCAAAGTATGTCACTGGACTCACTGGTAAGTTATCACCTCTTCCCAGGTAGGAGGGAAAAAATACAATATTACCACTACTACCTTCTAGGRAAAAGATATGGCAGATGTACAGGAGCCATACAATAGATTGCAGACTAGCTATTAGTCACCTTATTTGGTGGAACAAAAAGGCCCAAGGGAAAGGATTAATATGTTACTTCACTGCTGGACCTCCTCCATTCACAGTTCCTCAGTGGGATCCCCACCGGAGTCTAATGGGAGTCCATTAAATGGGGTTTTGTTCTCTTCTTAAGCCCTATGCTCCCCAGTTCTCTTCATTCACCAGACCTTAATTTTCCAGGGCTTCCCCTGAAGACCCTCTATTCTTTCATGCAGGCTAAGTAATTAATTCTCATACTAATCCTCTGACATTATTATGTACATTTATTGCTACCTTCTACCTGTGAAGCAGCTGAAGAGTCATTAAGTGCAGAGCCCCCGTGAGCGCCAGTGCCGTGCCTCGCTGGGGCCGGGGTCACGCACTCCCTGACCACCAGCCATATCAAGTCCCACAGCTCAGCTCACCCACCAGAATAATGCCCCAGCCCCTCCCCATGAACAGCAGCCACAGGCTCAGCAATCCAAACTAAGATAATCAGTCTCATGAAAATATAGAGGAAGTAATTTTTTGAGTTGATATTGAGCAAAAATAATAATCTCATACACAAGAACCCACAATTACATCTTGATTCTCTATAGCCCTTCCTTCAACACTAAGCCAAAAAAAAAGGCAATAAATTTGATTTTATGTTACTAGAAGTTTCTAGTCTTTTTTTTATTATTTTTTTTTATTATTTGTTTTAGGTAACCTCAGATCTGATTCAACATTGATGGAGAGCTCAGTCTTCCATCAGTTTCAGTGTGAGCCAGAACAAATTTTTAACTTCCACAWAATCTTTCTGCCCTATACACAGCTCTCAGTTATCTGAATGCTCATTTTCCTCTAATTGCAAAAYTTCCTTTTCTCCCTCACTGCATGTGATCATTACCTTCTCTACTTTCTGAAAATGCATTTTGGATAGCATYCCTCTTGCCTGAGGAAGAAACCAAATCCTTGTGGTAGTTGCTTTATRTAAGTTTAATTATCATTACAGAACTGATTTCTGAAGCATACTGATCCAAGAATCTCAGCAGGTACAAATAGTACAGGCATATCAGAACCAAATTTTACCAGCTGAGTAACTAATATTATTCAAAAGMTACAGTTTTGGTGATTTTTGCATTACCTACCCTATTAGTGCAATAAGATAAGGTCTCAGACCCTGAGAATAAAGTACTGCTTAAAACTAAAAGGAAGATGGAACAGACAACTATTTTGAAGAAAAATAGTACAAATGTTGCTTACATCTTTCCCTTTATTTCCCGCTCATGTGTTGTGCGCAGCATTCAGAAGTAACAGCTGTGTGAACTGAAGGACACCCGTACAGCGACAGCAGGAGAGGGTCACAGGAACATAGCRCAGTTCAGTTTTTCTATGATAAACTTTCTCCTTTTTGACTTTTTAATCTGGTTTCTCAAATTGCAGCTTCTCTAACTTGATATCAATTACAAAAAAAAATTTTTATAAAGCTCCATTTATCACATTTTCTCAGAGCTACTGAGTTCGGTGCAGTGATTACCAGGAGTTCTCCTTTTCTGGGCATAACTCAGCCTGAGGAAAGGAGCCGGTCAGGTCCTGCGACATTGGTTCTGGGTGGCATGCAGAGCAGACATGCACCAGGGTGGGAAACATTGAACTTCATCCTTAAAAAGTATCAAAAGGCGACTTCATTAAACCTAAAGATTTTTTGCAGTGAGGTAACAGCTTATAGTGTATTGCAAAGAGATATGAGAAAGGGCAGATTTTTCTTATCTTTTGTTATTGGAATTGACCCTCAGGGTCCTTAGGCCTTGGTGAGAGCTTAAGCAAGCTTAGATCAAGGAAGGATTTTGAAATTGAATTTATTCAGATTAGCAAAACCTTCCCTGAGAGGATTTACTCTCAACAAGCTGTTGCCAACTCAGAGCTTAGAAAGCCCAGCACATTTTGCTGATTTACAATCAACTTTTTTTTTTTCCTTTTAAAACAAGACTGGCATCATTAAAATGTTTGCAACCAAAGTTCACACAGTATCAAAGAATCTCTGCCAAATGTTTATTTATAAATACTTTCCTTGGTAATCCAGATCATTTCCATTCAGATGACGTTTCAGGGTATTAGGCAAAAACCATTGCAAATAATGATAAAGGGGAAAATGCAAGAGGATGAACACAGTTGCAGCAAGGCTAAAGCGTGCTGTTAAAATGAAAGTCACCTCTCAGTATCTACTTCATATTTTAAAAAACAAATCGAGACCTCATATAAAAACAGATTTCTACTCTGGCATGTTACATTTATTTGTATATTTATATCGCTGAAAAAAAGTAAGAAATGTGTTCTTATTTGTGTGTTGCAAATCTTTAATATGTGTGCAGCTCTCAGTCCAATCATTCTCATTCAACAGGGAGCAGAGAACAGTTTCACCAGTGAAATTCAAGCATCATTTAAGTTGCTTAGCATTTCACCATCCACTTCACTACATTTACCTTAAAGCTCCAGGGGAAAAAAAAATGAAAAAAAAGAAAAGAAAATTACATCATTGAAATTTATTTGCTTTCACTGAAAACCTTCTGCCTGGATATAGCCAATGGAGGGGCATGTGACACGGGGTGTCTGCCTCGGAGACAATTTCTAGGTTGACTTCTGCCAGCTCAGGTGCACTGGAACATACGGTGGAAGTGCTTATTTTAGCAGAAAATGTGGTTTGCGCATGTGCATCATGCCTGCCACAACAGGACGCCTGCCCCAGGGTTTGGGGAAGAGGAGCCGGGCTCCCCYGCCCTGCGGCCGGCGGTGGTCTCCGACCAGCCCTCTCCGCTCAGCCCGCCTCGCTCCGGCGAGCCGAGGGCCCTGCACGGGCCTCGCGGCGCGGCCGCAGGCTCCGCACGCGCTCTGTATGAACTCCTGCCTTATGCAGCGCTGGAAGTGCAAATTCCTACTGCCATCGCGAGGAATCAAGTGCAGAAAACCTATGGTCCTCTGAAGAGTTTCGAGGATGCCAAGCCAGGCAACGGGACCATCCAGGAGCTCTGGCAGCTGCTTGGGGGCCTCAGGCAACCAGTGCACTGGACAGGGCTACCTCACCCCAACTCCTCTCCTGATCTRCACAACCCGGCTAAACAGTAAATGCCGCTTTTTAAAAGATTTTTTTATTAAAGAGTGAAATCACACACAAGATTAACTGTAGGTACTGAATTAGTTGTTTTCTGCTAATCCTCAGTCCACAATCTTACAGTTTCTTTSTCAGTTGAATCCTAAAAGTATATTTTGCACTGTCATTCTAGTAATGCAAATCTAAAATTGAAATAAAACACCAAAATAATATATTAATATAAGGTGAAGTGGTGGAAGCAACCAATCATTGCAACACTCATGGTTTTACAAACCATCCTCAAAAAAGGCCTTTAATTTCATTCCATGAAACTCTACACCTTTGAAGAGCTGTTTTAACCAAAACAATTTTCACTCTGGTAGAATAACCCTAACACTTCCTTCTTCCTGAAAAAGGCACAGTTCTYGTGGAAAAATTTTGTGGGAGAAGTATACTTATCAAGGAATGTTCAAGCCTAAAACTGCCTCAAAACATCTGCAACAAATTTTAAACCAGTTTGATTTTATTTAATGGCACATTATTTCACATATTTCTAACTTYGATGAGTTTTGCTCCTTTAAAATAAAATAATTATAAAGTTTTCTCAAGTAAGTTAAGAATCTAAATAAGTTTCTTTAATGAAAATGCTAAGATAAACTACTGCCAAAGTCTTAAAAGTGAAGTCTTCCACATAATTCCGTGTAACCAGCCTGATAAAGACATCTCTGAAGCATAAGTTAATAAAACAAGCTCTCAGCCACTATACCTTCGTACCCAGCATACTCATGTTGCACAACAACTTTTTTTTTTTTAAAAAAAAACTCTGGGCAAAAAGCAAGAGATATTTCAATTAAAATTATATCCAACATTGTTGGCATTTCGGAACTAACTGTATTTTTTTTTAAGAATGCAATAAGTTTTCCCCACAGACACGCGATTTTTTWWAAARAAATAAAAWCTATATATTTTCACCAATAGCAATTTCTGAAAAATCACCTTCACTGTTGCACAATATGTGCTGTATCTGCTTTTGGTACACGGGATTCCTCTTCCAAAGCATACATATGCATACATAATCACAACCAGGTTTGGTAACCAGTGCAAATTCTCATTTTGTATACTTGCCCAGCTGCAAGTCCACTGTATGTGGCATTAGGCCCATTTCTTGTAAGAAAGATCACAGCTGTATGTATCCTATCTTAAATGGTCTTTTTGTGACCTCGATCTGTACCCTGAAACAAATGAAGCAGGTTTTTGTTTTTTTTTCTCCTGATGGGCATACTAAGGGGGTGGAAATCATCATTACACATGCGGTGCACCAAGGCACACAGACTTCCTTGTGACCGTATTTAAAGCAACGGGCACAAAGAAATAGTCATTGCAGCTACAATAGGGGAAATCTAGTATGCATTTCCAAGGAATCACATTTTGGGGAGAATTACAGAATAATTACACATATGCTTAGATCACGAGCATTCAATGAAGCGGACAATATTTTGAGGATTTAAGATGTTGGTGTTGTGGTCGTCTCTAAGAAACCAGGATAATTCAGACATTCAAATGCAAAAATGCACCATTTGGAGAGTGTAATGCGGTCTGTTCTGGTCAGTGTTACAAATTCGGAAAGGATTCCCTGGCTGCAGACATTAGCCACTTAATACTTAAATCTGTTTCCAAATGTAAAGCATACAACAAAAGTGTTTTGCATTAATGAAATGTATCCTAACACTACTGAAGTGACACATTTCATTAACGTGCCACATTACTGATGTAAAATATAATTACAACAGATATGCCTGTCTTATAGTTTGATAAGACCCTTAGATAAAATATTGTTAGCTAATTATGCAATAAGCCTCTATCTCAGTACTGTCATTTTCTAGCTGTAGACGGAGTTAATTTCATGCCAGCGTATGCAATTGAGCTTCGGGGCCTCGCGGCTACGGTTACAGATGGCTCGCTCGTGCTCATCTGATTTCTGYGAGTACAACAAGCGCATCAGGCCTCTGTCGTTGTCATTTGCTCGGGAATTGTTAGCAAGTGCAAGAAGATGAGTACAAACAGGTTTTGTTTTCCCCCAGCAAGGTGTCACAGCATAACCCACTGCCATTCAAGCTAGCTGCTCTCACCAACACACAGAGATGCTACCACACACATATTTAAGAAACTTTGCACTCTACACTAATATTTTAGAGAAGCTAAACTACTAGATGACTAATATAAGGTATATTTGGAAATAAAAGATTTACAAAGACACTATCTAGAGGACAATAGAGAAGTCATATCCAGCTATATTTTCTACCTATCTTCTATCTTAGGCCCTTTAAGAGATAAGCAAGGTTTTGCTTCTCCGTATCTAGTTCACTACAATTGAGCAAAAGAATAGCATCACCTGTACACATACTGATTCTTACAGCATTACTTGTGCAAACCACAGTATCCTGTAGTGATCAAAGGAAGAATTAATATATTATAGCATCTACAGTATGCTACAGCCTTTACAAATAAAGCAAGAGCCACATCCTGAAACTTCCACTCAGATGCTCACACTGTAGTAATTACTGGGACTATGTACTTGTTGATTCTGCAAATTTTGTTTTGCATTCTTGGTCTAGAACTCACTTATGTCAAGAACAGCCTTTAGACCAGGGCACATCATACCAGAAAACAGAGTAACAATTTGCTACAGTAAGCACTACATGCTATATTTACCATCAGGGAGACGACAGTTACTTGGCTTGAAGTTTGAAGGCTCAGTTGCCACAAAACAGCACGTAAGAACAGTTACTACAAGCCCTCCAYACAGACTATACAGTGAATTTGAGACAATTCCTCCAGTCCTCCTGCCTTTTCCAAAATCATAAGACCAACATAAAATAACATCTTTTTAAAACAACTAAAACAGAGTTCCTTTAGTTTATATTTTGATTTGATGAATCTTTGGTCTCTTTTAAAGGTAGGCTTTAGAGTTCTAGAACTTCTGTTTTAAGTGAATCTAATTAGATTAATTTATCTAAATAAAATGAAACTTAGTTAAAAACACACACAGTGTCAGAACTGCTTGTCTCATACTAAAAGTTACAGGATTTAACAATCTGAATAGTCTGATAAAAATCTCCAATTTTGGTTTTGTGGGTTTTTTTTTTTTTTTGAGTTTTGTAATACCTTTGCAAAATCATGGATCATGCTTTTGTAAAAAATCCATACATTTTTTCACATTTAAGTGCTTCTTGAGAGAAGCAAACAAATGAAGAGACCTCACATAGCTATTTTCAAAGAAAAACTTAATGTTTCTCGAACATTGCTGCAACAATATTGCTTATCAGGAAATAAAGAACTGATCATGAAACTTTGCAGCAGTAAGCCATCTTCTTTGCAGCTTTTATGGTTTGGGCTTTTATGAAGTAAAGGCTGTAATACACAAAATGAAAGGAAAAAGAAACAAGGAAGACAAAGAGGAAGGCGATAATCAAAAACAAAGTCTAATTCTGTGCAGTAGAATTTGGAATGGTCAACATATAAAGTATATTTTAAAACCAGTTCTTATTTTAAAACAATTCAATTGCTGAAATAAATAAAATAAGGAATAATTATAAAGAGATTTAGAAAAACAGCACTATAGGTTCCATATCAACTGTGAAATTTAAGTGAAGCTCACAAAATATAAATACATCAAAAACTTACGGAAAGGTAACCAGATCACCTGATGATTTAGCTGCAGAAATTGCAAATATCCTTTAAAAAGTCTTTCCATAATAGAACAGCTTGATTTCCCAGAAAGTTGCCATTTTTATATCTGAAATTAACATTCAGTGATTTCCTTGTGGGTGTATTTTTGATTTTGCTGCTTTTTGCTGGCACCTTCTGTTCACATGTGTGCCACTTCAGAATATGATTTTGTTGCTTAAATCCCTCTATATCTCAACTTTCCTATCTACAAGTACATAGTAATCACTAACCATAACTCATAAGAGCATTATGAGTCAATTACTTTCAAAAAAAAATACTTTCATATCCTCATACTTATTTGGCACTGTCATCCAAAGTATCTGAACTGTGTATTTTTCTGCACTTCATATTACACTACAATGACATCTGTGCAATACTTTGTAGATTTTCATAGCTGCTACTAGAGTGGTAAGAAAGATTAATAAAATCATAACTACTAGCAGGTTGCTGTTTAAGGAGATATAAGGATTTTTTTTWWAAAAAAAWTCTCTCTTATGAATTCAAGTCTACGCCATTTTAGAAGTGACTGAAATTTTTATTGCCCCCTGTTCTTTGCCTCTGTGAAATCAGTTGCATCATCTTAGAGTGGTTTCATACCACCTAGTTTCTACAGCTTAACCTGGCAGATTCAGTGTGCACCCCTACCTCGCTGCCCCCCTCGGAGCGGCAGGGGTTACRAAGGTCCTACCCCGTTCACACCACAGAGATCTTGCCAGCAGTGCTACACTTCTTGCACGTCCGTAGTCTACTTCATTCCCAAAGGCCACAAGTACAACTTTTCTAAGCACTGAGAAAAACTCACACTTACATAACGCTGGCTGATGGTAAAATGTCATGGCTATATAGCAAACAAAGCACTAACATCAATGTTCCCACTTGCTGATCTTAGACACCTTCCTTTGGATCTAACTCAAAAAGGCAAACAGAAGCAATTACACGTAAATGTGCAGAGCAAAGAAAAGCATGGTTACATTACCCAAGTGGAAACAGCAATCATTTAATCAAAAGAGATAGCACTAAATCCTTCCTACAGTACCTCCATACCTTGGAAGCAAAAGGAGGAAACAGCAAGTGGGGTTCTACAGTCATCTGTAACAGTTTATTCTTCCTAGCTTGTCCAATATTATTTTGGTGACATTAGCAGCAGCAAACCACAAGAGCAGTTTGCTGGGCAGTTTTTTGTTTCCCACTAGCACTTTTGCAGTGTGCTGAAAGGGAGGAAATAGTATATGAAGCAAGGCCTGACTGTCAAACCAGAGGAATGAATATGGGAATCTGATTTAATTTCATTTTCATGGAGAGTAAAACTGCTATGTAATTTGGTAGCTCAGGCCTTCCTTTAGGAGACATCTGTTAAGTTCCATGTTGCTTTTGTTTATGTGAGCTTTATGCTTTAGTAACTGCTGACTTGAGTGAAGTTACTCATGATGTACACTAGCAGAACTAAATGAACAGCTAACTCCATTTGTTCCAGTCTCAACTGAAGTACTCCATGGGAAGAAATATCTAGCAAGCCATCTACGAGGCAGCAGAGTAACAACCTGTCTCATAACTTAATGGGCCTACACAGTTACCTCACAACTCCTAGATGCCATTCCTTCTTCTCTTACTCAAAAATGTCCATCCTTACAATCAACAGCTAAAAGAATTACACAGATCAATCCCAAACTCATTAACCACCACCACTGCTAGGAACATCTAACATTCTTAGGCATGGCTCAACCTGTTAAGTGGATGGGAAAAGAGCAAGTGAGGACACTTGCGCAGCAGTTTCAATATCAGCTGGCACTTGACCTCACAATCATTGCATCCACAGACTTCCCAGTCTACAACCATTTATATTAACTGTTATTTCTCACAGCCAGAAACAGAAAATACAAAACAAGAAGAACAAACCAGTGTTTAGCAAAGAAAAARTGTAACTTATTCTAAAAAGGATTTGTTGAAGTTTTAATCTGGCCCAGCCATCATTTGGTATAAAAGAGTCGGTAGCTTTGGAAAGCAACTTTGTCCTACTGCATCCATGCTGGCAAATTAGGTACAAGCAGGCTCCAGTGGCTCTACTTCAGCTTTCATGTTCTCTATAAAAATAGACAGGAAAAGGATACAGGCTTGGCCCTGTTTACTAGTACCCTGTCAGCCAGCCAGAAGAGTTTCATTAAGTACCAGTGCAATGTAATTTACTTCCTTCACAGAGCCATAGGGAAATGCAATGACAAACTTTGACTGAATCATCATCACTACTATGTTGAAAATCAGCAAAGAAAACAACTGTGGGCTTTTACTTTGGCTGTAAGTCACAAGTTTTCTAAGGCCTCTCAAAAACACCCTGTTATTCATCCTTGGCTTCAGTCATGACAAAAATCTACCTGAAGCAAGAAATCAATGTTTTGAAGTAAAAGATGTCAAAATTGTTCTAGCCTGCAAGTCTGTCTCTTCAGAGTTAAATTGCTACCTAGTACAAACCGACACAGCTGAACACTTACCCAAGTGGCTGAAGATCTAGCCCTGCAAATATTTATGTACCTTCCAATACTTAAAAGCTCAAAAACTGCATTCARTTTCAGGATATTAATGGAATGAAATGTACATCTAATAAACTGCCTCTTAGATGCAGACTAGCACACAGTTAAAACAGAAGACAGCTGTGTAAGTTCAAATGGGTTACAAACATATAATTAATAAACAAACCAAAATATATAGTGTAAATTTCTCCAAAAGAAAATCCTGCTCTCGAACAAAGGACACTGTAACACTCCGTATTTTGGCTGGCTTTTCACGCTTTCCCTATTCTTCTAGTGAAAACTTAAGCCATGAAATTCCTTTTTTGTTAACGCAAAGACATGGTAATGTCAAGCATTCATGACCATAAGCATGGAAAATTGATGAAATTACAGTGTGTTCAGGAAAATAATACGGTGATGAGAGAAAGAATCTGTGCTTGTATCTTCGTCCTGGTGGCAGCTTTTTGAACAGGTGAACATTTTTTCCTCCCTCTGTGCAAAACATCTCTGTGCATGAATGCATCAAACAGATGCCCATGGAGAAAGGTCAAAGGGACACACAAATAATTAAGATATGAACAGACCGTTTATTAAGTTCATTAATGTTTTTCACTCTCTTGTTTGGCTGAGGTGCATCTTTAAACTGCAAGATAGTGTATTCAAAGCTCTATGAAAACAGAAAATGACTGTCCTTGCCCTCTTCTCTAAATCAAATGCAAAACCCTGAAACGTGCAATATGCAGATTGAAATTCTTGGAGTTGTATGCATTTAATAAAGAAACTAACCAGCACAGAAGGGTGGCATAGCTGGCACCAACATCTGCTTAAGGCTGCTGTGAAGGTTCATGAGGGCAGCAGTCGCATTGCACAGGACTGGTACTAACTGGAGTTACAGCTATGCTACCAAATAATAAGCACCCGGAAGGGGTTGTACTCAAGTGAGGAGTGCTGAGTTTGGAGCTGGGCTTCTTATTGCCAAAAAAGAAAGAGGAAAGGCAGAATATGGCTAACATTTTGTTATGTTATGGTCTTCCAGAGCTCCCTACGCTTGCTTCCCCATGTCCAAGGAAGGGCCATCTGGAAGCCTCCAGACCCATGCTCCCTATATCCTGGGTGCTCCTTGCAGGTCACAGCTTTGGTCCTGCAGCTACAGCTGGGACTTTATACACATTGCTCCCACCTAGTGGTCAGGTGAATAAAGAAATACACAAAGTCCAGAGGTCATACATAACGTGACCTTCCCCAGTTTCTAAAGAAATCAAGAATGCTTTCCCATTGCAGCCATTTTCCTCAGGAGAGGAAATTATTTTAAGAATTTCATCAGGGAAAATGGTAAGCTAAAATCAAAACAGTAAAATTAGGCAAGAAAAGGTTAAATGAAACAGGAAAGCCAACTGGAGAGAATGAATACAGATGAAAACTCTAGAAATCCACAAACACTTTCTGTCTCGCTTTAAGTAATTTTGTGAAGTTTATCAACTGATCCAGTAAAATCCAGATACTTCACCCAGAATGAAAAAGCAGGGCCAWGCTCAAAGCCTGCCAGACAGTCCTAGTTCGTTAGCATATGTTCACTTCCCCCGGGTGGCCGCCTTCTAGTACTAAAGCCAATACTGCAGTAATGATAACAAGCCTCTCAGTAGCTTCACAGATCAGGAGAGCACTTGCCTAATTTCCTCAAACCCAGCTCTCCCATCGACAGGAGCTGTTCCCTAAAAATGAGTGAGTGAATAAAGAGCATATTATTTCATTTATGTAAGAGTGTACGTATTGGTTCATGGCCGTGTACTCTCACTATAAGCTGGAGATCGTCTAATAAAGAGGAAGCTCCACCATTGTTTCAAGTTCTGGCCTTCACTGAGCTTTCAGTATAGAATAAACGTAAGCCAGCACTGCCACCTTAGCACTTTTAACAGGGGGAAGAAAAAAAAAACAAAAATAAAACAAACTCCACATACTGAGTGTGATATTTAGCCCAAAAGCCACAGAAATTTTTGAGAAGCCAGAGTTTTCTATTACATTGGTGCAGTAGCCACAGCACCACTAATGCTTGCCAGTGCGTCAGGAGGTGTGAGGACCACAGTTCCCAGAAAGGATCTTGCGCTCAATGGCCCAGCTGAGATCAGCTCACTATGGCGCTCAGCAAGAAATCCACAGCAGCACAGCAGAGAGCRGTCTTAATGCCAGAACTGAAGTTTGGTGCAGGTGATAATGGTAAATTCACACTTACATAGGCGCTGACTGACATTTAATCTCTGTTAAACCAAGCCAGGTACAAGCTGATGGCCTACAGCACTCAGTCATAAATAGAGATATTACCCCTTCAGGAATGAGGTTTACTTCTGGAAAGATACCTTTATCAAACTAATTTCTGACATGTTTACATAGGCACAGTACCCAGGAAGAAAGTCTACTCTCTTCTGTCTTCTTTCTTAAATATTATTTCCACTGAAGTCATACCATCATTTTAAAGAAATATCTCCAAAGAATCAAAATGGCTATTCTGTAAAACAAATTAGGTATTAACACAATTTCCAAACTATCCTCTAAATCCAACTTACCACAACAGAAAATGCTTCCTACTATTACTTTGAAATCCTAACGATAATTTACAGTTCCTTACATAATTTTTCAACCTTACGCAAATTTTAAGCTTTCAGATCTTCTACAAACATCTCTTTTGCTACAGGTACACGGAATGCACTGCATCCTGTTCATGTAATAGGTGTGCAAATACTTAGGAAGGAGTAGTGCAGTAACAGACCTCTCTCCCAGATCCTAGAAAGTTCCCCTACAGTTAATGAAAACATAGCAAGATGTAAACTGCCACTGTTAGGCTTGTCTGGGATTTTAAAGAAGGTCTTTCTATCCCTGGAGAGTTCAAGACCTTATTTAATAATATGAAAGTAAATGCATGATTACAAACTACTCTATGAGTTTAGCTACTGTAAGCTGACACAAGCTTAATATTCAGCCTCACTTTAAGAAAGCACTTAGTTTGCCACACTCCTTTTCAAAGGTTAGGAGGGAGACCAGCACACTGGAGCCTGCAATTCTGTGCATAACTCTCTGCCAGGTCTCAGTACTTCTTTTTTTTTGTTTTTTTTTCCCCATCTCTGCAAGTTCAGTCCTGAAAGCAGCAACTTGAGACATAGGCATGTAACAAAGAAAATATCTGCAGCCAACAGAAAGAGCCAAGAGTTGGAAACACCATTCAGCGTGCCTTCACTTAGCCCACGGCACAGTATTGAAAAGTCCATCGCTGATTTTGCGTTTCCAAACTTACTGCTACTGCAACTTCTCGCATATTCACAGACTTCCTGTATCATTAACAAAAAAGGCATTGAAACCCCACAACACTGCTAACAGATGATGCTGAAAATAARTCTTTGATGAACGCAGAGTGTAACAGCATCTTTCGACTTCTCTTTTTCATCCCTCCCCCTTCCCCCCCTTCTCCCCTCTCTTTAATGATCCCAGACCATGGCTGGATGATTTGGTGGGAGGGAAAAGGAAAGAGACAAGAAGATATTTAATTTCTCACTCAGGTTGGTTTCTTCTGCCAGCTGAGTTGTTCTCTGGCACAGTCTGCTCCTAAACTTACCCTGAAATAGCTGAGAGACTAAGGCTGCCTCTAGCTCCTCTTCCTCCACAGCATGCTCAGGCTATGTGCGTGGTCCTTACATCAGAACCTTCTTCCTGGCCTGGCTTTTATCAGCTCTCCAGTTGGAGACACCCAAGTCAGACACATCACCCAGGGTTCCTCACTGGAGATAATTTCCTGAGCTCTCCCACTCAGCAAGYGTGTGCCTAACGGGCTTGTTTTCTAGCAGCTGCTGTCATTGCACCATCTGAGCTGCTTCCCTTCAATCACCAGTGTTTACTGTATTATTAAATGTATTTGCACTTAAATCATTCATCAGCTTGGGGC
Organism: Rhea americana; assembly: GCF_003343005.1. Taxonomy (NCBI): domain Eukaryota; kingdom Metazoa; phylum Chordata; class Aves; order Rheiformes; family Rheidae; genus Rhea; species Rhea americana. The sequence goes on from NW_028185816.1 coordinate 6,275,123, forward strand.
CAGGCACTGAACAAAAAGCTCTTTTAAAAATCATATTTATTTACTTTTAGTTTCTGCTGAGGTGTTAAAGATCACCTCTTACTGCTTTTCTCCACAGCCCCAAGGACTTGGGCCTTTTCTTTAAAAGCTGCGATTGACATATATTTACCTGGCTCCAGAAGCTGACACAYTTCATATCTCAAGATCTGCAATAAAACTGGGAGGAGTGACAACACCGCTCCAGACCCCC
>NW_028185816.1:6275640-6297169 GCF_003343005.1 Rhea americana
CCGGGTAGCCGTGTGATACCGGCCGGCCGTCACGCTGCGCAGCTCCCCGCAGCGCAAGGCAAAGGCCAAACAGGAACCAGCCGTGTTCGACCCGCCTGGCACCTGCTTCGCACAAATACTGCGGGAATCGCAGGTCCTGTTTTGCATCCCCGACTGCTCTCGTAGCACATGCTGTGCTCATGCTCGTGTTGCCCTCTTGTGGTTGTTCTGACGAAAAATGCAGGACCCGCTGCAGCCACGTCAGGATTGCTCAGCGTAGCCCGAGCGATTGAAAATGGATTTTTGGAAGTTTGAGACTAGTGTTTTATCCTTAAGAATGAACCACTATAAGAAGATTTTTTTATTCTGATTCTGCCAACATCTTTATACATTTAACCTTAAAGTCCTAATCACATTAAAGCCCAATGACACAGAAGGAGGTGCTAACAAGCTCCCAGTCTAAACCAGCAATGTCCAGCTTGCACCTTGCAGGCTCCTCTGTGATATTTGAACCTTGGTCCGCTACTTCTCTCTCTTTCCATAAAGGGGAAGGGGGACAGGAGGAGGAGAGGAGAGGCTCTAAGGCCATATTAATGGTTCAGGCTGTCACTACCCACTCCAGGATCCATCTTTCCATCACCCACAAGCACCACCAAAGTGACTCAGCCCGCAGCAGGTCTTGCCCATTCCACTCACAGCAAGGAAGGGTTTCCCTCTCTTTGCCTTTACCCAATATACCTTACCAGCTGGTGTATTTTCTTAGCACCTCTCCCCACACCAGCCCTTCTCGTCTTCCACTTGAATACGCACAAGCGCGTGCGCGCACACACACACACAACCCTGTCATTCTTAAATATATAGCATATTAAACACACCTGTATGTATTTTGCCAGTTTATTCTGCTGCTACATTTCAGCAGGAGAGATTAACAGGTTCTCTTACTGCTGTTAATAGGCTTGCATCAAGTCCAAGCACTAAAAGACCAACAAATTATTAACTAAAATTCCTCTTTGTTGTAGAAGTGTGAAGTCATCGAAGATCTAGTCAGATTGAAGACACTGTCAGTGAGGTCTGCTGAAGTCAGAAGAATTACTTCTGATCTGTCATGTTGCAAACAAAGGGTAAATGACTGTCATACGGACTGTCTGGATATATAGTTAGGCAGTGAGTGCCATTCTCGCTTGTGTCCACACAACTTGGTGCAAGCCATTTAGGCCCAGACCCTCAAAGCCATATAGCTATCTCTAGTGCCTACTGATTTCACTGGCCATTAGTCAGACTAGTAAATACTGCTGAGACAAGCCTTATCCTCTTGGTGATTCAGTGATTAAGCTATAAAATGTAGATAAGTTTTTATAACCTGAAGGCATTTTAAGAAGGAGCACTTAAATATACATGAGGCACAGATACTGTATTCAAGAGTGCCATAGAAAAGCCAGTAAAATAAATAAAATAAACTTTGTTTCACCAATAAAAAACAAAGCATGATATGGTGAAACATGTATCATAAAAAGATGGAATTTCATTTGTGAGTGTTTTAGTTACTATTAAAAGTTACATCTATGAGCTTTATGTTAATATAGGAAGACTGAGAATTGCTGTAAACTGAGGGAGTGCAACAAAAGTGGAGAAGAAGCCAAAGAAATACCATATTATTCAAACTAGACAGAAACATTCTCCATCTGTCCTGTGATCTGAGAATAGACTGAAAGTATTTTCACCCTACTGTTTCTAAAGCAGATGTTGTTAAATTCCTCTCTGAGTGTACACACAAGCAAAGGAACAAAATAAGTAAAGATAAACACTATTCACAAATAAGCATCCAATCTCCCTGTACCACGTGACACAAGCAAGAAAAAATGCACATAGAAAACAAGGATAAAACTGCATTGATTTATTCCCACGCAAAGCTTACACGTAACAAGGAGAACTTTCAGGTAGTGCTAAAGCAATACTACAGCTTCTACGTATTAAGCCACTAGGTAAAGATCATTTCCATCTTGATTCCACTATTACTTAATTTTGACAAGAAAGTTAGCTGGAAATGTTTCCACTTCAAGACTCCCTTTTAAAGTCTTTGCTCTGTAGAGTTTGTCATTTCTCATTCTCAGAATTCTCACTTCTGCAAATGCATGAGAAGACACTTAACAAATTTTTGGGGCCAGAAAACTTCATGAAGTCTCTTTGGCCTAGCAGGATGGAAGAGGAATTTGAAATTGGAAATGTCTAAATTCTTCCAATCTGTTTCAAAAGTAGCTTGCAAATTTTAGGGGGAAAATGAATCTCATTAATTTGCAGGCCATGATATTTTCAAATGTTTAGGATGCAAACTCCACAGCTTTATCAACTTTATCCAAATTCATTAGGAGGAAAAATAGAATTTGTAACAATAAAATTGTTCTCTGGAAAACAAGCTTTTGTTTTTGATCCCATGCTTTCATTCTGTGAGCCAATGGATGCTTTTCCTCATGTATTACCGAATAAAATCTGAATTAAGTTTACTCAGGGCAATAAGGTAATTCAGCTGGCAAAGGACCAGACTGCAGAAACACAGGGCAACAGCAGTRTTAAAACAATCATTAACATGGAGCGCCTTGGTAAGCTGTTGTTGGTTCAAGATGACAATGCTACCATAATAAATCATACAAAGTAGAGATGTGGTCTTTCTGCTCTTCCTAAGCATGAGCAGAAAATTGGTGAGTTGAGAGTGAGCATATGGATGTCTTTAATATCATATATCATCATCATCATGGTGGAATTATTTTCTCCACCCCTGCCAAAACATATGAAATCTGATACCATAATCTTAAGTAGTCATTAGTGGAGAAGCACTGAGTGTTCACAAAATATATAGGCCAGTTCCTAAACAATGGATTTTATTGACAGACACTGGAAATGGGACTTTGTTTCAGGAGCCAAATCCTCCCCACAAAAGGAAACATTCATTTTTTACATGCTTTGGCAAAAGTTACTGTGCATAACACTGCTGAGAAACTGGGGAGATTCTGAAGATTTATTATGACTAAGAACCACCATGCACCTTTTCGTCCCTCTAGTGGTTGCTCTCTTGGCCTAAATCTTTTGTGGTTAAGAGTGCTTTGTAACACTTGCTTTGATTTTGATTTAAAGCTGTGCTCAAAAAACAATTTCAAATACAATATGAACAACCTCCAGAATACAGTAGTCAGCCCTAGTAACTCTGTAGCACTTCAGCTGAACTACAGCAAAGACAATTTGTCACAGCAACAGCTGAAACAAGATGTGTCAGCAAGACGAATGTCTTTTTCATCCACACTGCAATGCTGATCTGGAAGAAAAAAAAAATCAGTCACTTTGCAGCATGTGTTAGGTGAGAAGTAATACTAGCAATTTAACTTCAGTGAAGATGGAGAAATGTCTGCATCTCATCAGGTTCCTTAGAATAATCCCTGGCTAAGCAGAGCATGAAACCTCTGACCCAAGACAAGTCTATTCACTCATATTCTCAGGGCCATTAAATAATATTTAGGCATGCATTATCCAAACATCCAAAATCTCCGTTAGGGATGGCTCCTTCTTGCTAACATAAATGATTAGAGGAACTTACTCTCCAGAGGGCCTGTGCTATGAATAGATTTTGGGGTCCCTTACTTATTTTCTTGCAGCTTTTTTATATCTATTTTACTTTCTAACTATTGCTAACTATTTTGCATTGCTTTTATTGCTTTTTTATTGTTTTATTGCTAATTATTTAACTTGCTAACAGCCCTACATAGTTCTGCAAACTGATCCTGGGTTTTAACAGTCAAATTAGGTTGTTTTCATCTCTTGTATCATACTAAGGAACAGGCTTTTAAGTTAAATCTTTACCCACTATCCTTAGAGCAACTAGAGTTCTATAAAAGCAGAAGACACGTTTTATCTTTCATTTATGGAAATAAATGTATACGTGTATTTGCCGCCAAGCATTAGATAAAACCAGAACCAACTCAATTTCCACAGCTTTTGGCTCTGTTCACTCAAAACCCACTCACTGAATTCCAGCAAAAGTTTTTGGACAGGTACCAAACATCTTGTAGCCAAATGTGAGTGCAAGCAAGTTTTGCTTGGGTTAAAGTTTTATTTTGAAACATTTGGTCTGGTTTTCTGCAATCCTTAAACTTGTTATATAGATTTTCTGTTYTCTACCCCCAACAGTTAGGCTTTGCACCAATATATAGACTGAATATCTGATAAATTTACTTATGTAAATTCAGCTTCATAATTTTACTCTTTTCTGTGCTCCATCTATGTTCCTATCCAGCACAAACCTAAGAATGGTCCAGGCTGCTGCTCTCAAAACATAGGAAATTTAGACTTGTCTCATCTGGAGAAGTCGGTGAGGTATATTTCTAGTTTGCAGAGGTAACAGATAGGGTAGATATGCCCCAGGTGACCTTTGCCATGACAAGGAGAAGAAACTATTGCCATTTCTCGTCCTTGACCCTGAGTTTGTTGCAGAAGAAATTTGAGGTTTGCCTGGGATAAGCAAAGGAAAATAGGAGAGCCACCTGCCACGCGAATTAGGTTTTGCTATTACCTCTAAATTCATTCATTGGACTTCTTTTCACCCTCCTTCTTCATATTCTTTCTGCCTTTTTTCCCTTTCCTTCAATGACCAGTTTTCCCCTTACAAGTGTCAAATATACAAAACAGAGAAAAATAAATTAAAATTGTCTCAAACAAGTTATTCATGTTTCTATGCTAGTTCTTACACCTAATCCATCCATCTCTTACTAAATGTCTGTACAAAGTCATGTACAATGAAGCTTTAATCTCATTCTTCATTTAGCACCACTGTGATAAAAAAATTACACTGGATGTCCTTCYATTAGCTTCCCCCAACCCACATATATCATAACTCCAAGATTTTTTCTAGCATCTTAATTCACCATCCTGCATGTCTTATTCAGAAGGAGAGTAGATGATAAAGATGTTCCATATTCTTCTGTATCATATGATCTGCAATACTGTAAAAATAATGTAAACAAATACATGCAGCTTTGATCCCATGTTGAGCCTGTTTAAAACTTAAGCARTAAATTTTTGCAATCCTTGTGCAGCATGCAGAGTATCACCCTTCTAGTCCAGTCTTTTTGCATTATTACTATTTTCTTACTAATCTTTTTTTTTCAGTTGCATATATGCAGTAAGGATGCTATAGCTGGTTTCCTAGTCAGGACTCTGCTGCTCCCCCTACCCAGAGCTGCAGAGGATAGGGTGAGTGGGTGCCCTCTCAGGCTATCTCAATGTTACAGACTTAAGGGAGGTATTTTGGGATCAAAAGGCATCTGAATAAATTAGCTTTTATATACATACACACATATATATACACACGCACACACACACACATATACATATATATATATATATATAAGGCATCTGAATAAATTAGCTTTTATATACATACACACATATATATACACACGCACACACACACACATATACATATATATATATATATAAAGTCCAAGAACTCTTCCAATACAAGGAAAATCTTCCTTGAAATTTTGAGTTTTGGGGTTATTCAGGCCATCAAATTTGCAAAATCCTTCTCAGAGAGGTAACTGGTTTCATTGTACATAGGACATTAAAAACCATCCTCAGTGCATTTGACTGAAACAAGAGATAGAAAAATCCAACTTTTTGCCCTTTCTGACAGAAATCATTCCATTTTGACCACCTGATGAGCCCTTAGGGTTAATTAGAAAATCCCCATCAAGAGCTCAGAGGCTAATATCAGCTGTCAAAATCCCACATTCCCCTCTTTCACCTCTTTCAAGTGCAAAACAACCTGTGTCTGAAGATGTGCCAGAGAATAAAAGGGCACACCACAACCACTGTGGGCTCTGACTTAGACCTATTCATGGCCTCACTACTATGAATACAGCAAAATCTCAAATGAAAGTTTTAATCTCCCCACTCCATTCAATCCAAAGAGAAAAGGGCTTCCCTTTTAACAATTTCCCCCTTAAATCTTTTGTGTTGCTGTGCTCCTGAAAGAAGCTGAGATTTTGCTCAGACCCAGCAAGGGCTTTTTGCCATAGAAAGCACTGCACCTAAACCCTTTGTGCTGACATAAGAGTAAAGGTCTGCCCAGACCAAAAGTAACTAGTGCAAAAGGGCTTCAGAAGGTCTAAATACAAACCGAACAAGATCAGAGTTAAAAGCGCAGGCATCTGATCCCCACCAGCTTCTCTTGCTTACTCTCATTTGGTGTTCCTGAAGGTGCACATGAAATACTGAGGTGAGCGGTGCAAAGCAAACCTTTATRAAAGAGAGAGGGTGTGCATAGAACAGTATGTATCTTCAGCTACTCTACTGTTTTAATGGTAATTTCAATGCAAAACACAGCTTTTTTATCCCCTCACAGAACAGAACAGAATGTTTCTCTCCAAGCACCCCAAACCTCTGAAAGTACCGTTCTACGTCACCCTTTGGGCCCAATCCCTCTTGCCCTCAGGAGAAGGCATGATTTTATGACTGAGTGGGAGTGCTTTTCTCCCCTCCCCAGGACTGTGTTCTCTCCCCTTCAAGTGATTATTGTTTTGGTTTTTTTTTCCCTGTGAGCAGTAACACCTACATTGTATGGGGAGAGACAGAGAGCATTCAGACTCCGCAGAAAGCCATTCACTTAAAGGCAGCTGGAGAGGCTAAGTGTTCGGCTTGCCCTCTTCACTCTTGGATGAGTTTTGTGCAAAGCTCAGGCTTGGAGTCCTTTCCCTCACAGATCCAAGCAATTAATGAGAGTGGGATGGAAAAGAGAAAGAAAATGTTTCGGTGCTTTATCTCCCTTCGTAGTTTGTTCATTTTTCTTTGTAATTAAATTATACTCATCGGTTCCTCTGTAAGAATAGAAAAGCACCCATCTTCCTTGACGAAGGAAAAGGGAACAATGTTTGTTTAATTAATGTGTACTTGTGCTTTTTCTTCTGTATGAGAGTGCAACTAAGTGTCTGGAAATAGCACCTACTATTCATCCAACAGCAACTGGAGTTAATGCTAGCAGAGAGATTCTTGGCCAAACAAGACTTTATGAATGTTTTAGTTTCGTATCGCCCTACTTCTGACAGGCCAGTGGCTCACATCTTTTCAGAGAATGTTTTTGCAGAGCAGACAGAGTTCAAAAGGTCCTAGCGGGCTGCTGACGACCTTTTTGCCCTGAGATTTGTGCAATACTGACCAGGATCAAATTCCACAGCAACAGTATGGCCCTTTACGCCTTAAAGTCTATGAAAAAAAAAAAAAGAGAGAGAGAGAGAGAGAGARAAAGAATAAAGATTAACTAAACCCCCTTATAGCTTCACTCATCTTCCTGTCTCCTTTCTGTTTTATTTGCTCTTAACCGCAAAGCCATTACATTTTCAATACCTTTTTATCATTGGGTTTTATTTACAATAGATATACATCAGATATTTCCCCATCATATTACATGGGCCACCTTTCACTAGAAAATTTTAATTTTAATGTTCTTTTTTCAGTGAACAGGATCATTATAACTGTGAATTACATATTTTGTTTGTTTCTACCACACCAAACACTGAGATCACTGAGTTGGTTTTATTGCATTGTTAATACTATAATATCATTTGTTTTTAAGAAAATGCAGTATAATGTAAAGAATACTGTCAAAAGTGAAAAATCAAAATAAACATTGAGAATGATTTAATTCTCTGATTTAGCTTAAGAGATGCTAATTGTGTTAAGACACTGAAATAGTGTGGCTATCGTTGCATTGTAAATATTCCAATTAGGATAATTTAATGCAACTATCTAACACACTGCTGTCATATTCTGCTCGTGAGCAAGGCAATGTACTTTATACTAGAAATAATCACAGCAGATACAGTTATGTTCTATATAAAACTAATTGAGGTGTTTTTCTTCCTATTTCATATAAAAAAAGCATATTTTATTACTATTACAATGAATTACTACTATGATCATTTTGTCATGTTATTTTGCACAGTTACAATAATGCAGTGTTTTACTATTTAATACTCAAAACCCAGGTAACCAAAGGCACTTGCTTCTGGCTGACTTAGAAAATTAAGCAGCATTGGCCTGGTTAACATTAGATGGATTGTAAGTATCAGTGCCAGTCAAAAATAACTGTCAAACATTTTGTAAACACCAGATGACAGAAATCAAATGAGTTAGAAAATTCTACTCATTCCCATTGCCTACTCAAACAGGGAAAAGAAAAAGGGAAAAGAAAAAAAAAAAAAAAAAGAGGAGTCCAGAGGCCTCAGTTAGATAATGCNAGAAAATTCTACTCATTCCCATTGCCTACTCAAAGGAGGAGAGGAAAAAAAGAAAAAAGAAAGAAAAAAAGAAAGAGGAGTCCAGAGGCCTCAGTTAGATAATGCTTCACTCTGTCAGGTGCTGTATAAATATATTCTAGATGGGAGTTGCAGGAATTTTTAAGAGATGAATTAATTGCACATGTGAGTCTAGGCATCCATCACACATTAAAGGAATAGCCACATAGAAACAAGAACTCCAAGTCAATTAAGTTGTGTTTAACAATGATCTATAGTAGACAGACAAATTAGAAAGTACCAGCCTGTTTTTAAGCCAGGGAGGTAAGTGTATTTTGGTAAATAATAGATTTCAGCATAGAATGAAACAGGCCCATCTCCAAGCTTGTGTTAAACATGGGTTCCTTTCTTCTTGCAGTTATTCTTACTGACTCAAATTCACAATCCTATTTGCCTGAGCAAGAGTTACTTGCTTAACTTATTGCACCAAGTTCTGTTTCGAAATTTACCCTGCGAATGGCAGCTCTGATTAGTGGGATTTGATGTGGTAGAAACCAGTGCAGAACTTAGCCTCATGCATTTAGCTGTGTGACTAATTCTTCCACTTGCAAGTAACAGTGATTGATTTCAGTGCAATACTACCCAAGAAAGGATTTAAAGGACTGTTTGCTCACAGGAGAAACTGGAGCACAAGGACAAGTTAAAATTGTTTTATGCATATTGCTGGACTGGGACCTCACTCATTTCTGTTTGATCATTTACACTTGGTCAAGATTAATCTCTTCCCTACTATTCTCTAGCCAGTTTTCTTACAATATCCTTGTTAATCATGGCCAAGTACTCTTACCAAAATGGGAGTATTTTAACATCACCTAAAGCTCACAGCTGAGTGCTGCACTGTGTACTACATGGGCCCTCACATACTCCTTGCATAGGGGGCAGACTGTAATATTAAGATTACATCTGAGCTGAGAAGGGATAAAATCATGTCACTCTAGAACAAGCATATGCACTGCATCTGCCTTGGTGGTCAGCCAAGACTGTTGGCTCACAGAGGTGGTGGACAGAATACCACTTTACCATTTGTATGGCAAAGAGCAATCAAGAGGGCAAAAGCCTCTCTTGTTTCCTCTTTCTCCATATTTTGTATAACTTCGTGAGACCGAAATAGAAACTTTTGTATTCAGCTTGGAGATATGATCTTAGCTGCTCTTTCCACACCATCTCTTTTCTAGAACCTCCTGAATTTCTCAGGCATCATTAAAAAAAAATATTTTTCATAGCATCAACCTATAAGTAGTAACAGGGAATTAAGTTGTGTATTGTGTCCCTGTTTTTACTTGTATCAGCAAGTTTCTAATTGTATAACATAGATTAATTAACCAACCTGAGAATAAAAAAAGATCCTGAGGCCTTCATTTACTCATGAGGGTTTTTTTAGCTCTTGGTTTGGCTAATTAATGGGTTTGAAAGTTCCAGTGGAGACAGGACAGCTGTAATGGGTCACCACAGCTAAGTCAAAACCTTCCATATAGGTCATGTCTACCCCAGGAAGAAAGTCATAGTTTCAACATGGTTGGATAGTTGCAAGAAGCTCTAGCAAAGGAGACGCAACTGATTGGCATGGCTTACATTACAATTTGCCTGTCCTGTATTAGGATTTTAACAGCAGATCTCTTATGTTAAAATACACCTTTCATCCTGACATGAGAAAAAAACACAGGCTCTCTCTACACAAACATTTTTACTTGATTTAAATAGATAATTTTTATCTCAGTGTAAAAATCACATACCCATGTAATTTTATTACCAACTTTGCCCAAATGATTTTCATCCATAGGAAACTGGAATTAGGTAACTAACATGCTATGATGATTAGATTCTACAGTAGTATTCTAAACATTGCTCCTGTACAGTTTTTTCCTTAAGTTTTTGAGTCCTCTCTGCATAAGGTTAGAAGTTTCTCCTGTGCAGCCAAACCCGGGGCTTCATAAGGCTGTGTCTAGAGATCCATATGCTGGCACAGAGTAAGGGAAACATAAAGGGAGTGCTGAGCTGACAGGAATCCCTAGCAACCAATGTAAAATCTATAAGACAGTATTACATTCTGAGTATATATTAACATCACAGAAGAAATACCTCCTTCTCTTTAAAATGTGTCCTCTAAGGCTATCAAGGAAAACCTGAGAAAATTTCAAAAAAGCCTGGAAGTCAACAGATTGGGCACAGGGTCCTCAGCAGACGATCCCACATAATAGCAAATCCTGATATCCATTCCTACTTCTGGTGGTACAAGTGTGTACACAGGCTCTGTGTGTGTAAGGAGACCAGTCTAGCTCCACAGCACAACAGAAAAACACAGCAGGGCCTCGGAGAAGGGAACTGCAGCCCTCTTCCCCCTAATATACCATCTCAGAGATTCCTATTGCTGGACCTATCCAGCTCACAAGCCATGAATATACTGTACAATAAGTTCAGGCATATATCCAACTGTTGAATATTAGACTATCAGAGGAAACAACAAAGCATCTGTTCAACTGCACTGGTGTAAAATGCCTCTGTGCTACACCGATGCAAACTGTGAGTTGCGTCTACTGCATTTTCTTCAAAATGGATTCAAGTAATTGCAAGTACATGTTTACCAGGGTAGTAAAACAGAATATGCTAGCAACATAAATATGCCACTTGGGCAGAAGATATCCAGAAGACAATGATTATGGACGATCTTCTTTCTGTCAGTTAGAAAAAAACACACTGAAAAAATAACCAAAATGAGTAATGTTCCATTGAATACAAAAGTTTGCATGCTGTTTCTTGAACCACTGCATTGTCTTCTGTGGTAAGTGGGTTTCATCAGCTATGGCTGTTTTACTGAAGAAAGGCAGAGAAACGAGAGAATTTTTGATTTTATCAGAGCTACGTAAGATTCAGAAAGTAATCTCATGGAATAGTTGTCAATTTGCCACAGAAAGGAAAAAGAAAAAATGGAAAGTATTAGTACTGTGTATTTATACAATATGGTTCAACAGAGCAACTTAAAATCTACCTAGAATTCAAACAACTACCTGCAACTAAGTGAACAATCAGTAATCAGGCTATGACTTTACATTCCCATTCAGGAACAATTTTTTTTAAAAATCGCTGTAAAAACTTCCTCTTTGGCTCTGACAAGTACATTAGTTTTCTAGTTTCAATATCCTTAAGTGGTGAATGGCTCTTTTTGTGCATGCAAAATATTTTAGATAAGATCTTATCATGTAAACGAAACAAATTCTACACCCTTCCAAAAAGATCCTCTGTCAAATAAAGATAGTTTTGTGAAAACCCTAAAATTCTCTTTGTCAGCCATGGGGGTGAGTGCAGTATAAAAATCACAGATAAAGACAAACAGTGAACCACGCCTGATCTCACAGGCAGTACTGGGATATCTGCCTATTTACAAAATGTCTCATGTTTCCATGTGAACATTGCTGAGTGAGCTGATGCCCTTGCTTAGGAATGACTTAATTTATATGCCCTGAGATTGAGGTCATACCAATATCATGCATGATCTCTATCAGCTTTACAGATGCCTTAACCTGAGAACGTTCAAGCTCATTGAGAGCTATTCATACTTGGCAGATTGATATAGTAACTGACAATTCACTGCCATCCAAGTGTATCTGAGAACACAAAGCTCACATAAATATTGTTGAGCATATCCCTTTGTTAGTTATTTACTTCTGCCATTCAACTTTCTACAGCTCTGTGCAGAAGATCATTTCTCTCAGTGTCATATATCTGACTTACTAGCAGACACGAAAAGCTCCTTGTCTCCTTTTTACCAGTAATGAACTGTGCTAGAAATGTCAAACACAGGTTTGTTCAACCCTGACCAACAAACAATGCGAAACATAAAAGTACGGGTGGACAGAGACCAGAGGAAGCCTGGCTACAAGCCTGACTTTGTAATTGGCACTGAAACAGCTTGTAATGATGTTTCTACATTTAGAAAGCTCCAGAAGGAAATATGAGAACCTACCTGATCCCCTTTTCCCCACTGTTTCATAAACTGACCTGCCTGCTTACCTCTGGCCCTTCCTGAAGGCAACTATGAGCAAACAGCTGCTATGGAATATAAACCTAATTTTCCCCAGTGTGTACCTCATGGCTTTCCATTCCAGAAATGCCCAACCGGCCCTCAGCTTTGGAATTACTACCCTTACCTTAGCCTCATTTTCTCTCTGTGACACCTCTGCGATAGAAAGACATGACTGGGAAAAAAAAGGAGGGGAGGGATAAAAGAAGAAGAAAAAATAATGTGCAGAACTCATCACTCTCAAACTGATTCTGGACAAGTATTTCTGACTGGTCAGTCTAGTTGAAGAAGGTCAGAAGCACCCCGTTCTCACTGTAGAGAGGGGTTATTTCTTTTCAGTAGGCAGGACTAAAAGGTGAGAGCTGGCAAGGATCCTATCTACCTTGCAGTGATCCTACCCACTCAGCAATGTACACTTATCTGAGAACAACCTGTCTGCTACTGAGGTGTTGTTGATTAAGTTTCAGGCATATGTTTTGCTAGTGAATAGACATAAACATCCTTGCAAGATGTATCTCAGAGCAGTTATAAGCTGATGCAGTACCTTTGAGAAAGAAGCTTTTAATTTCCTGACCTTCATCTCCCCGGCAGTATAGTTTAAACTGCAAAGAAGAATCAAATTAGATATACACACCCCTTGCTGGTCTAATTTCTTTTGATCAACCCTGAAAACCAACTTTTTTTTTTTTTTTTTTTTTTTTTTTTTCTGATGAATTTCCTGCTGTGTTAGTGAACTAACTAGCTCCCAAAGAGGTCAAATGAGTGCCAGAGCTGGCACAAGCAAAACCATAGGCTCACATGGTCAAAAGAGATAGCAGAGCAGATCCACCTTTGAGCATTTGCAAGCTGCTAGGCAAAGCTTGGCCTCTTTGTCTAACTGCACCCCCAAGCCTCAATTTTACCAGCAGTCACACGGTCTGGGCAGCTAGGTTTATTGTAAACCTATGAAACAATTCTGACAAATCAGCAATGCCCATCCAAAAGCTTTTCTTACGGAGACTTACTATTTTCAAATGTAATCTTATTTCACAATTTTGACATGGCAATAGGGAAAGAAAGAAAAGATGCCTTTTTTCTTTTCTGCTGCTCTTCCCTACAGCAATGATAATAGTCTGAAGTTAGTTAATATCTAAAGTACAAAAACGATAAAACAAGCACCAAAGATAGAATGGATAAATAAGAAACATCCAGAATAAATGTTTCTTTTAAGCAGCTTCATGAAGAACTATGAACATTACTGATGGCTGAGATAAGAGAGGCTCAGAGAAGTTAATTCACTTTCATTGGTTTACTCAGCAGATAGGACCATAAAAGGAACCCAGAAGCCTCCGTGCCTTGTACTGTCTTCTGTCCATTAGACATATCTTCCTTCTACTGAGTGAACGTAAAAAGAAGTCGTCTTGTATATAAGTATGCACAACTGATACAAATGTGTATGTAATCTGGGTCAGTCAGAAAAGCAGAGGCTCTACTTCATTTAACTTCCATCAGACTAAACGATCACCCTTATATCAATCATTTGGTGTAAAAGACATGGAGTAATTGGACTAGAAGGTTGTCAACAGATTAAGGGCTTCTATTTAGAAAGCAGATGGCTTGGCTTTTTCTTAGTCTTGCTTATTCTTCATAAATACCAAAGCAAGATGGTAGAATCACTATTATCTTGTAACAACACTCAGGCATATCATTTGCATGTATGGTCCAACCTTCTGCAGATCCCAGACGTTCCCCTTCCACAAGAATCAACCACCAAAATTCTGCAATGTAGCTGCTGTACAAGGTTTTTTGACCAYCATCTTCCCTTTTTCAATAGCTGTTTGTCAGGTTCCTTTGCCTATTTCCCAGCTCAGAAAAAGGCAGCATTTAACTAAGGAACAGCACAGGTGCTGGTGAAGAAAAGGCAGGTGAAAATAATAATTACACTAGAAGTGTGCTCTCCGTAGGCCTGAATTGCCAGGTGTGGGCCACAGTTGCCAGGTGTGCACATATGACTTATATGTGATCTACAAATTACAATATTTGGACTTAGGATGTGGACAATTTTTACAGTGACATTTCTTTAGCTTCATTACAATCTGCAACATCAGTTTGATTCTTCCTGAGTTCCTGGATTTGAAGGTTTCATCAGAGATCTTGGGGACATCTACCATGAGCTTTCTCAGCCCTTATCTGAAGATAGTAGATGGCACATCTTCTGCCCCCTCTTCTGTGTTTGATATTTGTTGACATTAGATATTAGCAGAAACAACAAAACGCAGAAGGCAACCTTTGTAGACTGCAGTAGGTACATGGTCATTACAGAGTTTGTTTTCATTCACTAGTCACCCTGCCTCCCCAGACCCTCATACTATTCACTAACAAAACCCAGATGTTTTTAATAAGAGTGGATAGTTTAAAAGTCAAGTGAGTCCAAGTAACTGCCCAACTTTTCAGTGAGTATTCAACTAACTTCAGAGAATATGAAGCTAGAAGTGCCCAACACATATGCATGCTAATCCACTATTACTGCATCCTAAAATTCTTGCTAGAAGGTTTGGATTTGCCTAATTAGAGCTTGGTTTTCTTTTCCACTGGCAATATGTCTACAGACATCAAAGAGAGCAGGATTTGGATCATTTTTCAAACTTTTCACTGCTGTGTTCTGTGAATTTTACATGATTTTTGTCTACTTCATGGATCCAAATAKGTTTCCCAGAACAGTCTAATATGTGTGCGCACACATACAATTACTTTGTCAATCAGTGAAATACTGCAATCATGTGGCTAGTGCAAAGAAACATAACATTTTATACAGGAAGTAGAAAAGCACAGTATTTCACCTGAAATTTTAACCAAAAATGGGATGTGACTGAATAATACTCTAACCCTGCAAGATATTTGTATGACTCTGCATGTGAGTGTATACATCTGCATACTGACCTTGGTGACAAGGGTGTGCTTCAGGTGTCATCTAAAAAAGTGAAAGACGCATACATGCTGGTGAGACTTGTTAGGGGAAAAAACACCGAAAAAAAARAAMAAAAAAAAAAAAACAAAAGAACATATTTCTCTTAGGGTTTCTGTTCAGCAACAGCACCAAGTTCCATTTGCTCTCCTTCCCCTTRCTGCTAGTATAAGATGTGTGCGATCTGGTCAGCAGAACCATGATCTATTTTTTAATCCTCCTATCACAAACTATAACCACCCTTAGATACAAATAGCATTTACATTTCAAGTGAACTTGGTTCTTCTAGTTCATTATCTCACCACACAGCTTCACTGGAATTCAGTATTTACTCTGCATACACATAGTACCTTTTTTCTTTAGACCTCACTTTTCTTAAATATCAAAAATGATAAAGTATACCACAGCTCTAACTAGTGAAAGCAACCCAATTTATATCAAGTACAAGAAAAAAAAAGTAAATAGATACTTCAGGAAAGTGTAAGATTTCTGTGTGAACAAATTTAGCCTTGAGTTTTGCACATCAGGGTCTGGAAAAAATGGCTTCAGGATCCGTATAGAGGTGCTTTTGCTTCCCTGACTTCTCACACACTATTCTTTCAAATGAATTTAARGCTTTTCTTGTCCAAATCCCCGCAAAAGTAACCACACTGCAGTTTTTCTACTATTATGCAAATAGATTAATCAGCCAACGCTCCAGTGAGAATTAATTTATATTTGAATCAAATGAGGCCTAGATTCTTTATAACTGAAGCCCCAGGCCAAGGCCTAGGCTAGGTAGCAACCTCATATTATTCATTTGACAAAATGTGAACTGACATAAATACCATGGCTAACTTTCAATCCGATTACTCCGTTACCTCACATCAATGCTATCCCAGCCATCAGACTCTAGCGTCCCTCCTTTCACCAGCACAGCTAACAACTGACAACTCCTCCCTGATAAACAAGCACCCACGCCGCCACCTCGTACCCCCACTCTTAACCCATCATCCCTGCTCAATGGCCCTTATTCGACAAGGTACTTTATTTTGTTTGTAGGAATCAGGGACTAAATAGTTCAAAAATACTATTTGCTGGGGCTGCAATTCAAAGCTGCCCTTTCAGAGCTGCAGCGCACTCGAGTCACTAACAATAAACACCCAAAATATATAAGCGTTACCTCTGTACAGATACATGCATGCACATATTTAATTTAATACAGTCTCTGACATCTGTTATCTTTCATACTCTCCTTAACTTCAAAAAAAAAAAAAAAAAAAAAAAAAAAAGAAGAAGAAGAAGAAGGAAAAAAAAAGTGAAACAATGTTTTGGGCTGCTATGACCAAAGGTCAATGTAAAGTGAACCCACATTTTACACAGCACCCTTATACTAAACTCATGTTGACAACCACTAAATTCTTTCTATTGCACAGCACAGGAACTTGTTTTTTAAAAAGATTTTTTTTTCTTTAAAACTGTAAGCATTTAAAAAGCTTGGCTAAACAATCCACCAGGTGTGAGAAAAGCCTTTTCTGTGCAGGCAGCTCTGTGTCAGGAAACCTACACTTTGTAATTAGATTAGCAAGCAAGAACTGAATAGCTCTGATCAAAACATCTCCCCCCACATATTGTTTATAGTGCATAACTGATAACTAAGCTTCTCTAGTCATGGTTAAAATCTACTTAAAAATGTGAGTCCTGTGCGCTCTGGAATTTAAATGAAGAGGAAAGTAAAACAAAGTGCACATTCTTAAAAAGCTATGTAATTACTTGGCTGTCTCACTTAAACAAAGTGTTATTTGAAAATATAATCATAAAACAAACTCTRTGATTTAACAGCAGCTCTTCAGGCAAGCAGAACTTCAAACATCTAACCTAGAGAGTTAAATTTGTAACTTCTATGCCTTAAGGAGGACATACCTCACTATGAACTGGCAGGACCCTTCCAAGAAAAGCCTTTCTACTGTGACTAGAAAGGACAGTGTATATTAGAGAGCAAAAATAAAATCAAAGGCCCCCTCCTACTGAAAATGTTCAAAACACAGACTTAAAAGCATAGGCAGTTCTTGATTTCACATATTTCTCATGGCATGCAGCAATTCTGTTTCATGGAGGGCTTTGCAGCAGCCACTGGACACCTGTGTGTGCTGCACATACAGACAGCTTAAGCTGCAGGGCTGATGCTTCTCCCGTGGGTGCACAGTTTGTCCAGGGAAGTATTACCTGCCTGYTGATCAATGGTAACATTGTTTTCTCTGTGCAGTTCATACTTTGTTCTCCTGGCCCCAAGAAAAGCAAGCAGGGCCACTGAATTAGTTCTCTGGTAACTTATTCCGTGACTCTGAACAAGGCAGATGCCAAACCTYCTCCACAGTAGATCATGGCCTTGAACATGATCTGGAGAATGATTTGGGCCAGACACATGGGAAATGCTCTTCAGATGTTCAGAAGAGGCAGCCACAATACTGCTTTTCCTCTGCTGCAGCAGAATCGTAACGAATGTCCGCTGGTGCTGCCCAGTGAGCAGGGAGGGGTAGGACAGTCCTCGTGACCACCCAGTGCCCAGCTCCAGGTAACACTCTGGATCCTTGGCACAGCTGCTTCTCAGCTGACAAGTGCCCAGGAGGATGACTTTATTTTATTTTATTTTATTTTTCTTCATGGCTTTTTCCACACAGCCAAACAGTCTAGCTGGGTACTGGGGTTTCTCAACATAAGTAAATTTTGAAGTTACTGCCCTCATGGAAACACTAAAAGCTAGGTGAAAAGGAGTGCACCCCATCCCCATATGCTCATTTTAGAGAAGCGGATGCTTTCATGTAGACATGATGATAGATACAAAATAAGCCAAGCCAAGACTCTTCCCAAAGTTTTCATACAAATTCCGTACAAATTTCCTGGAAACAGTGAGAATGTTTCACAGCCTGATCTATCTGCTAGGTGTGCAAATACCCTAGTTTTGAATTTTGATCTCAAACCAGTTCAGTCCAGAGTCTGTCCCATTTGGCACTGTTGCATCTGAGACCAGATGTAAACCCTTGTATGCAACAGTCTATTTACTATATATATATATATATATAAAGATATATATATATATAAAGATATTCAATTACTGGATCATTTTGCTCATATCAGTACCTTCTTCAAATCCCAGGGCTATTTTATCCTACTTCAAAAGATCTTTTAAATACTAAGGCTGGAGCATCAGAATTGAGATCAAAAAGCCTTCTCTTTGGCTGAGGGCTACCGTAGCAATTGGAGAAGATAGCAAGAGGATATCCTTCTGTTCTTCTTTTCACAAGTCATGAGACACTTGTGGGCTCACTCTGCATCCTGGTCAGACCTTCACACCCAGCCCTGAGAAGCGCCTAGGCAGCATTGCTGCCCACACAGATTTTTCAAAGGTAGTAACAGCTGAAAACACTGCCATCCTTCAGCACCTGTCCTATCCCTTTCCTGCTTCTGCAGTGAATTCTTCTGCTATGGACTCTGCAGGAGACAATGCCTACAATAACCGCTCCAGAGCAAGAGCCCAGCCTTTTTCCTTAAACTGCCAGTTAAGAGAGAATTTGAACTAAGACAGCAAACTAACCCTGCCTATATACATTCCCTTCTGCTGATTTTTCAGTAGACACAGTAAGCGTTCAGCAAAAAGGGAGGACAGACTATTTTTTCATATGATACCATTAGGGAAAGCTTGTTAAAGGTTGGCAGCTGTAGCCATAGACTTTTATTTAAAACCTAAGCTAGGACTACCTAAAATACACGAGAGAGCTACTTCATCTCCCAAAACATCCCAGAATTAGGAGAACGCAAATGCAACTTAAAGCTACGTTAGCTTCTCCTCTCCTGACCATTCCATGTCTGATGACTAGCAGCTCAGACTATGGCTGCTTAAAAGACCATATTTCATCCCTTGTTCATAGACAAATTGAGGCTAAATTGTTAGTTTGGCTAACCAAGAGGCACCATGTCTGAGCAACATTACTATTCAAAAAATAAACTAGTAGAATCTATTTTCAAAGACATTTGCAGATGAGTAAATTGGACCGTAATACAGTGCTCCTCCATCAGCAGCAGGGGCACAACACTTTCACTTACTAGCACTGTGACTAAATGCCCATAGTTCAGACTTGTGCAGTTTACAGTCCTGACCACCTGGTACCCTGCCACRAGAGCAAGGCTTAACACTGACCTTACTAGATTTCCTCAAGTCAAATTTAAAATCTCCTAAATCCTATCCAGCACCCCTAAAGACCTTTCTAGAAACAAAAGCTTTGATGCTCTCTAGCCTCTTCCATTTTTTAAAGCAAAGGAAAAAGCAAAGAGAAGAAASACACAAAAGTCACTGAATGTAACCATCAAGACAGGATTTTCTTACAGTAGTTCTCATTTCTATGAGCATAATCAGAAATCCGAGAAAGCCTGTTTGAGGCTGTGAAGATCCAATTCAGACATCTTGGCTAACTAAACCAAAGCTAAACTTAAGTCTCCTTTGATACATCCCTGTAGTATTAAAACACTCCTGACAAATTTCTGAAAAGAGACAAATATATTCATATTCTTTTAGGGCTTAACCCCACTGTACTGAAATTAGCATGAGTTTTGCCCCAACTTCAGCTCTGACAGAGTTTTTTACTCACTTGCATGCCATTTATCCCTAGAGATTTCCATTTGCTTTCAAAAAGCTAAAGACACAAGCAGAAAATTCAGACACACTCCACTGTTTTGGGGTTTTTTTTTCTGTTTATAAGAAAGAAACAAAATCCTTGAAGAAGGAAAGTACTTTCTGCAGGTTAGTTGAACTCCTATCAGAAAGATTCTGGTCTTTTTGTAATTTCAGAGAAGTTTTACAAGCATAAGTGATATCAGAACTTCATCAGCTTTTCCTGGTGACAAAATGAATGCGACCTGAAATTACCCTGCATGCAAACAAAGCAAGGCTCAGAAGAATGCATGTCCATTCCAGCCTCTGCAGTGAGGCAAGTATTTTTGAAGAACAACTCTTTCTCATGAGTTGAGCTCCAGTGCAAAAGCTATTGGCTCTGCTAGGAATTAGTGGTCCTGAATCCAAAGACTGAAACTGGAGAAGTCTGGAGCAATGTCCAAGTTCAGAATTTTTCCATTGTTCTTGTTTTTTTTTTTTTTCTACCTGAAGGATGTCCCTTGGCAAAAAGTACCCTAGAAAGACAAACAGAAATACAGCTGCCTTCTTTCATTTGACCTTTCAATTTTCACAAAGTAACCAGAAGCAGAACACATGGACCACTCTTTGCTCTCTCCTTTCTCAC
Organism: Rhea americana; assembly: GCF_003343005.1. NCBI lineage: Eukaryota > Metazoa > Chordata > Aves > Rheiformes > Rheidae > Rhea > Rhea americana. Next base: position 6,296,194 of record NW_028185816.1, read on the forward strand.
TGGCTCTATAAAGGTAAACCCTGAGGGACAAAGCTTATCAGCCCTCTTCTTCAGTCGGAGCTCCAGAATCAAGCACAGTCCAAACGTTATCTAGTTCATATCAACATCCACAAAAAAGGCTCCCTCTTTCTGGAAACATCAATGTTGCATCCTCTCTGAAGGGGCCTGTATGGATRGTCTTTATGGACACACTACAGTTCAACAGCTACCAAGCCCCGTTACCAGCTTAAGCCCCAAGGAAGTGCAAGATCAGTTGTCTGGCACAGTAAAAGTCAAGGAATTTTAAGGGGTAGTGGTCCGATGTTTTTAAAAGAATAGAGGTAAAAGAGGTAATCCTATAGGCTGCTTAAAAGCAGCAGCTCCTGCACTCCTCCTTCCCTGTGAGGCAGAGCTCTATGTTCTCCTGCAGCAGGCCRATGGATGGAGCACAGCCTCTGAAAGATCATGTCCAGTCTGGCTGCAGGCATCCAAGGAGTGTGTGGGCTCAGGGCCCTACGCCTGTCACTCTCCTGACATGGGAGATCCTTTTCTCTGAAAGGAAGGTGGTCACTTCCCTTCTCACTGCTGCCCTTTSTCCATCACACACCATTTCACCAGACAAAAACAAGGATAGGAAACCATTTTAAACCATCAATCTAAGGTGACAGCAACCTGAAAGTTTGCTGTCCTCAATCCCCAGAATCCTCCCAGGACACATTCATTCTCCTGCTGAATTGTCCCTCAGGCAAGATCCTGACAGAGTTATTTCCTAGAAGTTTGTCTCTCATGTTATAACCTGGAAAACAGGGAGTAGAACTGGGGTTTTGAGTTAAAAAATAACAGGATCTAAATGCCCAGCACTTAACAAATAAAATTAACAAGCAACTAGAGATTTCAATGACTCTGTTTGAACTGAGAAGTTTGCCATTGACCTAAGCAAAAAGTCACCACTTTTTTTACCTTGGAGTAGTGTGGTAGGAGTAGATTTAGGACCTGT
>NW_028185816.1:6297191-6299782 GCF_003343005.1 Rhea americana
AATTATTCATAACTTCTTTAGAAGACCATTAAAAATATGTAGTGGAAAAAGTAAAACTGGATAGCAGTTTGTTGTTTAATCCTCCAAGCTTCATACATGCAGACTAACTTGGAAACTCTTGAGGCAGAGACCATAATTCAAACAAGCAGGACTGTGGCCTCCAGAATCTGAAGCTCTGAGCAATCATTGCCCAATTCCCAGCTAGTTTCCACCATGATAAAAGATCATGAAATTAAGGCAAAGAGCAAAACATCATATCGCATTTTGCAAATCCTATCTCTCCAAAATGTGCAAATCTTAGGATCATGAAAGGAGTTGTTTTTAGGGTGGTTCTGTTTGTTTGTTTATTAGACAGATCAGTGGAGAAGAAAGAAGAGGGATTGTTCAACCTCAGATTATTTTTTTTAAACAAAGGTAGAGGTTGAGGAAAAGATAAAAGGAAGAAGTGGACAAAAATAATCAAATTGGGAAGAAAGGATGCAAATTAAACAGGCTTGGAAAGAGTTAGTAAAGCGCAAGCAAGACACAGAGACTAAACTAAAGTTAATTACTTCTGACATGATCAGATCATCTGGTTGCATTTCAGACTGTGTGCACTCTGGGCTGGCGGGAATGAATGGCGAGGGAAAAGAAAGTAACTCTCCCCTCTAGGTCCCTTTGCCAAGTCTGGGCTGTGCGCTCTGTCCAAGATCCCTCTTTCTTTGCGCAGAGCGAGAGGGGGGAGAGGAGAGAGAAACACAGTTAACCACCTGTCAGGGCTGAGGACACAATAAGGCAGCCCCCAAAAGAGCTTTTCATGCATGCGTAATATATTTGTTCAGCTATTCACTTAATGAAGCTGATAAATGTGATGCGAAACAATAGTCAAGTTAATCTATTTAGTAAAATGTTTTGAGACTCTCAGGCGATGTTAAGGAGGGTAGTGTGTTCGGGGACATTTTCATTTCAATACGCTCATCTCTCCCCTCTTAGGGGGGTTCAAGCAACCTATGTGAATATAATTTCTTATAAATGTGTCTTTAATGGGTTTAATTCACCCTTGCCAGCTGTTTTTTAGCTATTTTGTAAGAGCAAAACAAACGTGCCAGGCTTGGAAAGCTAGTTAAAATTAGTTTCGGTCACTGGGGCCAAGCTATATTTCCTGCAAACCATCTGCTTGATTGGCACAATAGAAGGATTTTCAAGAAAAGGGGGGATCTAGAAAAGCTTTGAACGAACCAACAGTTACTGTTCCTTGTGCTGAATTCTAAAGGTGAAGCCTTAGGTGTCTTAATATAGCTTCGCCCCGGCAGCCTCCGTTCAGGCGCTCAGCGCGGTCGATGAGCCCCGTTAGGGAGCCTGGAAACGCAGCCGCCTCCGGGGCCGGGGCGTCCCTCGGGGCCCCCGCTCCCGTCCCGCCAGGGCGGGCAGGCGCGCCGGGGCCGGGGCCGGGGCCGCGCTCCCTGCGCGCCGCGGGAGGCGGAGCGGCCGCGGCCGCAGGGCAGCGCGGCGGGCACACGGCACGGGCCGCCCGCGCTGGGCTCCGCGCCGCGCCGCGCCCTGCCGCCGCTTGCAGGGCGGCAGCGCGCTCGCACGAAGCGCCCCGCGTCTTCGCGGCAGGTTCTTGCTTTTCCCCGGCTAAAACGCAGCGCAAGARCCCGCGTCCCTCCGCGCCAGCCGGTCCCCTAAAGCCCCCGCGGCACCGTGCGCGCTCCGGCCCTGCCTGCGCGCTGCCCCGCGGCGCCGGGAGGTAATTGAGACGTCCCGGCCCCGGCCCTGGCCCCGGCCCCGGCCCCGGCTGACAGGAGCCGCGGGCCGGCGGCGCGGGGCACCGGGACCGCGCTTGCAGGCTCCACCGTGGGCATTTGGGGAAGCGCTCTCAGGGCCGAGGCGCGCTGCTTGGTCGCCGGATTTAAAGCGCTGGCTCTCCCAATTTCACGCAGATTACCAGCCTCGAACCGGGACACACGCAGGCTTCAAGTCCTAACCCCCCTCCGCCCCGCTCCCCACTTTTTTTTTTTTTTTTTTTTAATAGCCTAAGTGGCGGCGACAAAGAAAGTGAGTGACTTTTAAGAAATAAATTTGAAGATAACGACATTAAAATGAATGGCAGGAAGCACAAAACCACATGAGCATAGGTCAAATGGCATTAGTCACAGGTTTTATCTTCACACATTAGAATTCCCTTCTCTTAAGTGATCACTGCCTTTGAAAAGAAACTTCCAAAGGAGATCACTTAAAATAAGATCCTTTCGTCTGATTTCTTGGTTTCTTATGGTCTATCTTCCCTTTCAATAGATGTCTAGTCCCTTTTGCCTTGGTGCTTAAGGAATTCTTTATGAGTGTGCTAAGACGTATCACAAGGAACTGGGTCCACGTGTGCCCCAGCATGCGTTTGACCCAACCTTGCAGAAAATGTCAGACCCTTTTTTTAAAACCAGAGAAATTAGCAGCAGTTGGTCTATAGTGAGGCAAAATGCCCCCAATGTATATGTAAAGAAAGGAGTAAATCATCTCAAAGGGACGTATAATGACTGTAAAAACTAAGTGTTCTCAGATCCGCCCGGGCTGCTCCGAGACGCCGGGGCTCTGTTGGGCAACGCAGAGCCGTG
>NW_028185816.1:6300124-6303511 GCF_003343005.1 Rhea americana
GCCCAGGCGGCGCCGCCGCCGCCGGGGAGCGCAGGTGCCGGCGCCGCCCGCCAGCCCCCGCCTCGCTCCCCGTTTCCTCACCTGCTACACGTCAAGAGTAATAAAACTAGGGAAAAGTCAGGCAAGAGTTTTTCTTTTCTTTTCTTTTCCTTTTTCTTTTTTTAAGTGACGCTCTCGCACAGCAGAGCTGCCAAGCAAGCCTTCTGCGGGCACTGCTGCTGTAGGCTAGCGGGTAGCGCCAAGAAAGCTTGTCAGCATCATATAATTTCGAGGGCTAATTCCGTCCTCTTTAATAAATAACTTTTTGATTTGAATCAAGGGAGAGGTTTAACAGACTTTCTTTCTTCTCTAATGTGATATAAATCGCAGATGCACTTTTATTGAATGGTTAAAGCATCGACATGGAGATAATCAACACAAAACGTCCGGACAAAAACCATCGAGAGAAATAAAGCTGGTTAATAAGATTTTTGAGAAAGCTTTGTGTTAAAAARTAAAAAGGGAAAACAGCTGAAGGTGACAGTTAGTTCATGGTTAATAGGATAAAGGCTGCATGGTTGAGCTGCACACTTCTGCTTGCAAAGGTTCAGCTACACCAAAGGACTGAATAGGGTGCTTTTAAAACATAGGACATTTAACACATCTGTTATATTCTTTAACAGAGAAATCAGGTAAAACCAGTCTCAATAGTTGCTTTCATCACCCAGCTCCAAAGGGAGCTTTCGTGTATTTCGATATTTGCCACCTAAACAAAAAATCTATATCTGTCAGAAAATTCTTTCTTACTTTTCACTTTTCCATTAGACAGTGTTATTTGCCTTTCATAGTAAAGTAACGGACTTCCAGGTCCGTGGCACTGAACTGAATATACTTCCAGAAATTCTGCACACACACACTTATACAGAAAGTCACTTCAGGTGAATTTCTCCGAGTTGGGAAGGCTTCGAGTGGTATTTTTTTAAAAAACAGTGATACTGAGAAAGCAGTACTAGGTCAGAATATTTTTACTTTAGCCATATGATCAAAACGTCACAATGTTACCTTCATTTCCACAGCCAAAGAGTAGTTACATTTCGACTATTTTTTTCATGTAGATGAGGTTAAGCGGACCAACAGATTGAGAACCTGAGGGGATTGGTCAGTTCCTATAAAGCTGTTTCGGTCGTTTATATTTCAATGTTCAGCTTTTCTCAGACTGAGTTCTTATCAGCCACACCGAGGCTTACATTTCAGTCTGATATTTGTAAGTAAGTAAAAGTCTCTTGCCTGAGTACAAGTACCTAAAGCTCTTACGATTCTGGGATCCTGAAAGCAGAGGTGGATACTTCAAACTCCGTTTACACCAGACGCTCGGAGCGCGGGTAGAAAAAAATAACGCTGAGTGCACGTACTGAGTATTTGCAAATTGTGCTGCATGCTACCAGCACGGAGCAGACCTCGCTCAAACCACGATCGGATCCGATCTCAGATTTTTTTTATCCATCAGCAGAGTTTAATTCCATGTTTTCTAATTTGTATTTTCCATTATACAAAAAATGGTGCTTTTTTGACAGCCCGCAGATAAGTTTATATGAATATTTATTGATTTATTTCCTAAACCCAGCAGGGGAGCAGCAAATAAATTTAGTGCTTTCTTTAAATAATTCCCTTTCTATGAGGCAAGATGTCATTTGAAACTTTTAAATAGGCATTTAATTAGCCCGTGTGTGTTGCTTCTGAACAAAACCCTGCTGGGAGCCTTTGGGGCGACGCATCCCAGAGAGGCGGTCACTATGCAAAGTTGATGACTCCCCCGCCTTTGTTGCGGGGCCATTGTGCACCGCTTGCTTATGAAGTCTAATCCAATCATAAATTGCCCCCCTGCACCAATCGGCGCGGCCGCAGCTCGCGATGAATGAAGCTCGAGTGGAGAACTTTGTTGAACCCCATTGTTCGCGCTGTCACTTTTGAAAGAGCCTCAGCGGCGCTGACCACTATAAAACCCATCATCCAGGAGGAAGGGCAGAGAGAGCCCGGCCAGACTTGCTAGTTGGATCTTTACTAACGAGGTTTGCAAAGCAGAAAAACAAACAATCCAAGCAGCGGCCCCAGCCCGGTTCCGCGGACAGCCTCTGCGATGATGTTCCCAAGCCTCATAGCTCCTCCGGCTGTCTACCCCAACCTGCTGCGGCCGACTCCTACCCTGACCTTGCCTCAGTCGCTGCAGTCAGCTTTTTCCAGCCATTCCAGCTTCCTAGTGGAAGATCTGATCCGCATCAGCAGGCCCGCCAGCTACCTGCCCAGGACTGCCCCTCCGCCCAGCATGTCCCCGCCGAGCTCGGCGGCCAGGACRGACGCGGGCACGCCGGAGCTCTCCAGCTCCACCCCCGCGGGCGCCAGGAGGATCTGTTCGCCGCAGACTTCCGTCTCTTCCAGCGGCGACTCCACTTTCCTCAAGTTTGGGGTCAACGCCATCCTGTCGTCCGCCCCCCGAGCCGGTAAGGGCCCGCTCCTCGCTGCCCGGCGCCGCCGGCCGAGCCCGCGTGTGCCGCTGCCGGCGCCGCCGCAACGAGAGCGCCCGGGGGGAGGCGGCTGGGGGGGGGGCGCTTTACCAGGGGGGAGGGAGCACCCAGGCCGCGCTGCAGAGCCCCTGTGCCGCGCATGTGTTTAAGGGTGAGGGGAGCGCCGGCGGGCTGCCACTGCCGCTCCGGCGGCCCCGCGGAGGCTGCGGGAAGGACGAGAGGACCGGTCCCCGGGAGCGGCAGCGTCCGCGGCTCGTCCCGCAGACGAGCCCGCTGACGGTTCCGGCCTCCAGGGCGCCGCTTTGCCAGCAAAAACCATCCCAACGAAAGTACCGCTTTTCCAAGCAGGTTCCGCGCTCCGCCTGCCTCTCTTTTGGGAAAGAAGTACTGCACTGCTCGGCAGACCAATCGATACACCAAACTTTGTCATTTCTACCGCTTTCGCCTTGCCATTGGTCGATTCCAGCCTATGGTAACTCTCTCCTTTATTTGATTTTATTTATTTACTAGAAACTTCCCCTGCGTTGCTTCAGAGCGTCCCTCCAAAGACTTTCTCCTTTCCATACTTTGAAGGATCCTTCCAGCCTTTTATCAGATCTTCCTATTTTCCAGGTAGGTCCTTAAAAGTCTTTCTCTCTCTCCCTCCGTCTCTTGCATTCTAGCGGATCCCTGCCCTCCCACCCGATCTTGCCCCGCTCCAAGCATATCCCAGCGATGCTTCTCCGTCCACCCCCGGGGGTTATGCTCTAGTTCAGAGGTTGGACAGAGTACAACATTCAAGAATCAGTCGCGCCAATTTGATGCCCTATTTAGCACAAGCAGTGACTGCTTGACATCTCGTTCCCATTCCCCCCACCCCCGACCGGCAAATTAGCCGGAACTGTCA
>NW_028185816.1:6303741-6309962 GCF_003343005.1 Rhea americana
CCCCCAGCCCAAATCCGCCCCCGCCCGGAGCTCTGCGCAGGTACTCGGAACCAACCCGTTGCGCGCCTTCACTTCAAACTTGGGGTCCGCCACACATCCGCCCCCAATAAAGTTGGTCGCTTTTATACGCAGACCGAAAGTGCCCAAGGAATGGACAGCAGACAAGTCCGGGAATTTCTTCCTCCACCTTCCACACGTGTTAACCCTTTCCCTGACCACCTTGCGTCTCTTAACTTCATCTCTTGACACTTWGACCGAAAACGGTCATCCAGACGGCAGAATCGCCCTTACTGACAGAGTTAAAGACAAATAGAAAAAGAAATCCCACGGACTACCGAGATGTGATTCTTGTAGCAGTAAAGAGTTATGATGTGGAGACAACAATTTTTTTTTTTTAAAAAATCGAATTACACAAACAAGCTATTAATTTAAAAAGAAAACAGAGAAGGAAAGAGAGGAAAAAAATAACCCAAGCTCTTTCATTCAGGGTGCTGATAATGGAATTTGCTTCTTTTCTCCAGCATGTGAATAGCCTAACAAAAACAACTTGAGCTTTATAAATAGCTTTTCATGTCCATTTAATGAAAATGATTTGGGGAAAGAGACGATTGTGCCATCAGTATTCTCCCAAGGAGCCTGGCATGCCGTTGTGTTTAGTTTGAAAGTGTAAATCTCTTTTGTTCCAATAATATATGGCGTTAGCTGCTTGTCCTCAGTCTTTTTCTGTTAGTTCATTACTACACAATTACCATTCACGCTTCATTAGCATCTCTGTCTCTCTTGGGGAGTTCCCCCCCCCCTTTTTTTTAAGGCGAAACTCTGCCCTTTTTATCATACCAATGCCATTGAGAACCACGCAATGTGCTAATTAGCTGTTACTTTTCATGTCTTTGGATTGAATTCGCCAAGATTTTTTTTTTGGGGGGAGGGGAGAGATTAATATAAAAAGATGAATACTGATTGATCAAAACTGCATCTGTAGAGGACTGGTTTTGTTTGAGTCAGAAAAGTCCTCATTTTGATCTCAAGCACAATAAAGTGTCTGAAATGACAAAAGCTTCTAAAAAAAATCAAATACTTTTGAGCGGGAGAGAAAGCTTTTTTATTATACCTCTATTTTAGCCGGTATCCCTCGCTTTGCCTTTTCAGGCTGTCGACCTTTGAATCTCCTAACAAAACAGGCCACTCTTGATACATTTTACACATTTCAGTTGATATATCTAATCCCTGCTATCATTTGCTGAAAAGGGACAGTTATTTAAGCATCAAGCTCCTTTCAGGGCTGCAGGTTGATAGGGGCTAGCCAACTCACTGGGAGGCATGGAGGGAGTATAAGGCTGGATGGGATGGGAGCAGGGGAAGAAAATAGGATGGAGAAGGAATTAGGGGCTAAGAGCAAGGGTGCGTGGGTGTGCAGGTGCMCAGCTCACTGCTGTCCCACTCTCTCCCAGCTGCCTCCTCCGTGGTGCCCATCCCAGGCACCTTCTCATGGCCACTGGCAGCCCGTGGCAAACCCCGCCGTGGCATGCTGCGTCGCGCCGTCTTCTCCGACGTGCAGCGCAAAGCACTGGAGAAGATGTTCCAGAAGCAGAAGTACATCAGCAAGCCCGACAGGAAAAAGCTGGCAGCCAAACTGGGCCTCAAAGACTCACAGGTGAGCAGGGCCAGGCTGGGCCAGGGCAGGGGGAGGAGCAGCTCAAGAGCAGGAGGTAGAAAGGTARCTGGGAGGGAGGAGAGTTGCCCATCACCAGGAGAAAGTCCAGAGTGAGCTGCAGGACTGTGTATATCAGGCAAGAGAGCAGTGGGCTGKGTGGTGGGCAGACCAGACCAGACCACTTACCATGTGCCCTCCCTGAGGATCTCCAGGGGTCAGAGTTGTGTTTCCTGTCAGCCTCAGTACAGACATGAGCAGGGCTCAAGGGTGCCTCCAAAAAGCAGTTTCCGAGTCCTTGTTTTACTGAACCATGTCATTTATGGGTTACTTCCCCTCCAGGTAAAGATCTGGTTCCAGAACAGAAGGATGAAATGGAGGAACTCCAAAGAAAGAGAGCTGCTCTCTTCTGGTGGCTGCAGAGAACAAACCTTACCCACCAAATTCAACCCTCATCCAGACCTCAGTGATGTAGGCAAGAAGTGTTCAGGAGAGGAAGAGGAGGAAGTTCCCCCCACCCGTCCACCCAGCCCCCGGCATCCCTTAAGCTACCACCAGTCCCCAGAGCAGCGACACTTGAGGGACAGACTGGACTCCCAGAGGTCTCCTTCTCCATCCCATTCTAGCAGTCCCAGCAAACCTTCAGACTTCTCGGACTCAGAGGAAGAGGATGATGATGGGGAAGAGGAAGAGGAGGAGATAACAGTCTCTTAGACCACCTGCCTGCCCCTACTATCACATGGGGACATTGCAAAGATGTAAATAACACAAAGTGCTATAAATTGAAGAGGTGGTGTCCCTCCTGAATGTCCACATGGTTCCCCAGTGCAGGTTATTTATCACACAGCCAGAGGCCTTCCTACTCTTAGGTATTCTGTATTTGCCCATGTGGTGGTTTCTGTATTCACAGTATGTTAACCTTGTCACAACTATCTTTGCTTAGCAAAGAAAATTTGCTGTTAGCTACACACTCCTGAAAGCAAGCAACAGACAGGTCAAAAGAAAAGTATTATATTGAAATGCTTTTTCCAGACCAAGAAAGAGGTATTTTTTTACTACATTTCAAAAKAATTTTGAGCTACTGTTAAGACTTCAAAAAACCTGAAAACCAGTCTGATCTAGCAAGCCTCTCCTCCAAAATACAATAATTTTWATGAGGCACAAAGACCCAAAGACCGAATACTGCCTCCTTCCTTACTGAAACTGAATAGCATGATACTTCAGGAGTAGACCCACTGAAATCATTGGGATGACTTTTCAAGTAATAGTGTGCCTTGTGTAATGGAGACCTTATATGTTTATATATTTTTCCTTTTAATTTATGCATCAGTATTATATATGAAGCACTGTCTAAATCACTTTCTTGCTCCTAGGCCTGTACTTATTTTCCACTTTGCTTCTGCTATCAGTTAGTGGACAGAGGAAAGTGGATATGCCTCTTTGGTTTTGACTGAACTTTGCTGTCATTGAACAGCTTATATGAACTGTACACTATTTTGTACACTTACTCTGTATGGATGTTTTATACCAAGGTTATTGTGAATGAGTATAAAGATGGCTCAACAAGTTTGCTCCCTTTTTTGATTTTTTTTAATTAAATGATGGCTAAACTAAAAAAATAAATGTAGCTGTTTAATTGTGTAACTTATAAAAAACACTTATTTTGTATTTTACTGTGTACAGACTTTAAATATGTATATATAATAAAATGAATGAATGCCAAATAAAAGTAGATTTTCAATTTTGGTCATTTAGTAATGCTTGCCTCTGCTTCAGCCATGTCTGAGGCCAAGGCCTCTGATGTGTCAGAGAAGAAAAGAAAACACCACCCTTTACCAACACTATAGTATTCTACAAGAAATTACCAGCTTCAAATAAAAAAAATCTTAAAAGAATATAGACCATCTTTTACATAGGGAGTGATTTGACTAAAGGACTAAAGCTTCTGCACAGCTAGAAAGAACAGCTTTCACRTCTTCACCTACAACCAACACCCCCTAAGCATTTAACTGCAACTCAATTTGCTATACTACGTTTCCCCTCAGAGCTCCTCTGATGCTCCTCTTTCCCTCTCACTTCCAACAGCTGACCAGTTAGGTCAGACACTGGAGGGAGCCTGAACCACAGTGCTAAGAAACCAGCCTGCAGATTGGGAGCGCTTAGAAAAAATCTTACAGGGTAGAGAGAAACTTAGAATAAAGGTGGTTCAGATGGGCTAGATCTACTACAGATTGTCAGATTGGTTACCTCAGTATCACCAGTGGGGTGGACGGAGTGGAGAACAAGAAAGCACAACATTTCACAACATTTTTAATCTGATCTATTGCAGATCTATTATTCACTGGGTTTTCTGCTACTAAAAAAAAACCCAACCAACCAAACAAAAAAACCCACCCATTTGGGCTGTCTGATAATCTTTCACATGGACTTATATACAAAGAGCAGTTGGAATTGAAACTGAGAGCAAAAATCTTTTAGGTAGACTGGAACAGAATAATTGCATTCTAAGAAAAAAAAATCTTACTTTGGTAAGACATATTTGTCTGAATATTTTTTTGCTTAATTTTTTTCAGACACATAGTAATATCTATGTCACTTGTAGAATTTTTGGAGGACACTTGCACTTGAGATTCAAATTAAGTAAGAGACTGTGCTACAAAAACTAATACAGGAAAGGATCCAGTTACCTACTAGGGCTCTGCCATTTCTAACTTTTCTTTCTAAACTTTACATGTATCCACAGAGCCTGAAAAGGGTGTTCATGTTTACAGAAGCACTTTTGCACACCTGGAGAAGTTTTTAAACTCTAAAAATGTAACTATCCACACATTCCAGCATACATACATAATGTATGTATGTATGCATATTAGGAAATAGCATACTTGAATCAGGATGAATTTATGCTCTTCAAGAGTTAAGAGTGAGAGAGTCCATTTTCTCTCTGTATTCTAACACTCACTGACACTTGTATTTAAAYTGAAAAAAAATATATTGCTAAGGAGAAAAGACTCCAGAGATTATTTTCAGCATATAGGAATTTTTGGTGTCCATTTTGTGACACCTTCCAAGTTCTAGTTTATAGAAAATACTCCCTCTTCTTTCTGGCCATCTATCCTCTTTCTAATATCTTTAAAGTTGGGTGCCCTCTCCCCCCAAAACAGACAGTTAAAAATTCTTTATTTAGKTTTTTTTTGAATATGCAGGATAAAAAAATGTTCTGTTGTAAATTCAACAACAGAAGAATTTTTATTTTTTTAACCTTTTCAGGAAAAAAAAAATCCTTTTTTAGTAGCTTTTAGAAGCAAGAAGAAAGAAGGCTGTCACAACTGCTGCAACATTATCAGGGATGGAGACCTTTTTTTTTCCCTCCAATACTTAAAACTGKCTCAAAATAATTCTTGAAATCAAGATATTAGTAAGGCTTCAAAAAGCACAATCTGTGAAAAACTGGTGCAGCAAAAGTTGATGGTAGAACTCTGAGATTTTTCTCTCAAGGTTATTGATAAAACAGCCACATTAGCTACAACAAGAACACGCACGTGCGTACACACACACACACACACACACACACACACACACACACACACACAGGCAAAAGGGGGATCAAGTAGGGCAGACAAAAACAGCTACTACATGGTAGGTGTTAGAGAAAATACCCGCAGGAGAAGCTTTGTCCTGTAACTGTTCATTAGGTCACTTCCCTCAGTCAGAGAGCGCATACCATGCAGACTAATCTGTTCTGGTTTTATAGCTGATTTATCTTCATTTTGGCATTGGAAGATCCAGACTTTCAGCCCAGAATACACTATGATGTCAGATCTTACAATTGGAAACAATAATTCAGTTCGTCTAAGGAGCWAACATCTACATAGAGCCTTTGCAAGCTGTTAATGCTGAATGCTAGTCATATTTGAGTTTGAAGTAGGTTATCAGCACTTTGAGGCTCTCTTAGCAACAACATTTTGTCTATACATACGAAGTGTGAGTGCATATTATTTAATAAAATAAGCAAAACCTCAAAATACTGCCCTCCTTAAAAGAAAAAGAAAGAAAGAAAGAAAAAAATAAACCCTTTCTGTTTTTTTGGGGGACCACATATGCTAAAATCACAGTTGTTATCAGCCATCTAGGTAAAATCCCAAACACATTTTCACAAATAGCAAATTGATTCTGCAATACCTTACAAACTTCCTTTTTGTAAGAAAGATGTGAAAACACATTTAACCTTTCTGTAGGACTTCTACTCAAAGATTTTGATTTTTAGCAATAACAAGAAGGTGATCAGGAGTAGCCAGCATGGATCCACCAAGCAGAAATCCTGCTTAACCAATCTGATAGCCTTCTAGGATGGAAAGACCGTCTGGGTAGATGAGGGGAGAGCAGTGGACGTTGTGTACCTTGACTTCAGCAAGGCATTTGACACTGTCTCCCATAATGTCCTCCTACATAAGCTCAGGAAGTGTGGGTTAGACGAGTGGACAGTGAGATGGATTGAGAACTGGCTGAAAGGCAGAGCTCAGAGGGTCATCATCAGTGGCACGGAGTCCAGTTGGAGGCCTGTGGCTAGTGG
>NW_028185816.1:6310857-6313845 GCF_003343005.1 Rhea americana
CCTTACTGATTCTATGATTCTATGACACCGCAAAAACATTGTTCCAGAGGACATATTTTAAATGTGACTCAAGACTGCCAGCAAATTTTACGTGGTAATTCTTAGTGTAACTGGATTTTTTGTAACATTTGTTGAAAATGGAACTAAAAGCAAACAAAGAGTCACTTTTGGACTGTTTTTATAGCAGGCTGAGGAAACCAGTATATTAAAACAGAAAGCATGCTAAAATTTARCAATCCTATCAAGTCTTAGTTCTGTCCAGCACTAACTTTATGGGTTCAAGATTGGCTTGAGTAACTGTAGTTACTCTTTGCCACCAGCAGCTAGTGCTCTCGGCTCTCCTCTGAACACACATTTCACACTTGCTCTCTCATGCTAGCACTAGGGATCRTGTTCCCCAGATATGTCCCAAGACAGGAAGCAAGGCAAATATCTCCCACCCTTACTTCAAACAGCCTTTAACACGACCAGTCCATTGTTTTCCTAAAAGGTCATTTACCAAAACAAACCTATAAAATGACAGGAATACAAATACATTAATGTAGAATTCAGTGAAATGGTATTTTACAATATAAAAATTGGAAGACAATGTTAGAGTTTTATTATTGCATTTTATTGGCTATGTATTATTATATTGTTTGTTTTTACTAAAAACAGGCTTTGTAACTCCAGTTGTCAGATCTTCAACACAAATCTTTTTGGTCATGGGACAAGAGCAGAGCAAAGTATCATMGTATTTTTCAAAAGCAGTAGCTCACAAAGGGAGGTGAAAACTCACATTTAGAGAATGAAATACACTATTTGTGATACTTAATATATTCAGCACTGTGTTTTGTACTAATGTTTGTAAAGAGAGACAGTTTCATTTGTATGGGACTGCACCGTTAGGTGGCTAGACCCCACCCTCGTTGCCTCCTCTACTAGAAGTTTATATGGCCAGGACCAACACCTGCTTGCTTGCAGTACTTCAGCAAAAGTGTCATGTTTGCCTTTGCAGGTWAAGAAACTTAAAGAGCCAGAGGAATCTGTACCCAGGAGAAGACCTGCTTTGTGACTGAGTATTACAACTTTGGAACTGACCATAATCAAAAAAAATACAGTTTCATCTGGTAAACACAAAGTTAATTGCAGTTAGCCTTTTCGTCTCCCTTTCCACAGCTCCTCTGCAAGGAAACACTACAATCACATTTGTTATGAGCCAATGTAAGGGAAGGAGTAGGACACTATAAAGGATGAGGGAGTGAGGTAAAGAACGTTTTCTAGAGAAAATGGAGAACAGGTTAAAAAGAAATCATTCAAAGCAAGCCATGTTTGGTACTGGAGTCCTACTGCCTGGACATGCACTCAGAGCATAGGAATACTACCCTTATGAGTGAAGTGAGAAAGGTGGCAGAATGATACTGCACACTAAAAGAGGAACAGGAAGTCCACCTCASATGGACTTACTGGGAAAGATGGGGACTCACAACGACTTTTCAGGCTAAGGTGAGTCAGGGAAAGCACTTACAAGGCAAGGGAAAATCCACGATTCATCCTGTATATTTTTTAGACACAAATACACACTAACAGATATTTCAATCTTCCCCCTTGCACATGGGTGGCAGAATTCTGCTAAGGCAAAGATTTCACTAAGAAATTCACTTATTTTGCTCTTGGTACATCCTGAACATTACACACCAAAACAAAAGAAATAAATGCAACAGAAGTGATCCGAACGCAGCTATCGCTGTATGTTTCACAACACTGTGGCACAACAGCCCTTTCCAGAAGGCATTTTCCCTTTAACCATCTTCTGTCTCTCCAATACCCTTACATGCATTAGCAAGCAGTAACATACTTTTWAGACAGGGCAGACTGCTACAGAGAAAATGGAGGTAGCATGTACAGAACTTACTGCACAAAATGCAAAAGATAGTGAAATGCCTTAAGTTTACTTTTTTTACTCCAAAAAGAGTATCTCCCAACCATACCTAAAAGGTCACAGAGACGTATATTAAACAGCAACCAGCCTGATGTCCGTCAGCACTCAAGGCCCAAATAAAAAAGCTGTTACACCTAGTACCAGTAACATATTCACCGAAGAAGGTATCTCTATCCATGTAGCAACTCTGTAAAAGACACAGCTCCCCACAACACTTGTTTATGACTTAAAGTCCATAAATGTGCTAAACTACATAAAACTGTAATTAAACAACCCATAAAAACAGCCTTAACCAAAAGCACATTTTTTTTTGTTTTAAAATTCACGCCATAGACCACAGGTGCTCTCATACAGATCACAACACTCAAAAAAAGAGCATGCCATTTGTATGAAAACACAAAACGGCGCTAATTATACATATTTCCTTTTGCTTTGGGGTTTTACTAAGTCACGAGGCCTCTGACACCACCTGGTCTCTACAGCAAGTCTTCATTAGCAACACAACCAAAATAATAATTCCAGGCTACTCTCAGGGTGAATGTTGCCAGATCTTATTCTGACATGCAAGTAATAACGAGGGCAAGAGATACCCTGCAACTGCCATTGAAGCAATATTGCAGTTGGCAAAAAGCCCTTTCTGCCCTAACRGAGAGGAAACGATTTCCTTACGGATCAGTAGGATCGGCAGCTTTTGAAACCTCAGCTCTGGAAAGCAAGGATCCTTTTACACAACGCACCCAGCCTTCACATTTCTTGGTATGCTCCCTTGGAGGCCCAGCGGCTGCGGCGGAGAAGGGGGATTTCAGAGCTTGTGAGCTCTGGGCAGCAAATTCTCTTCAGTTATTTTATCCCCTCAGGAACCAGCTTGGCCAATATCTGTGCTCGGCGTAGCCCCCCCTCACGCAGCGTGGGAGCCCGGCCGCTGGAAAGCGGGCGGAAAAACCCTCCAGCCCAGGGAGGCGCCTGYCCGCGCAGCCGTTACCTGCCGCGCGCGCGAGCGGCCCCTCCCCCGCCGCCCCGGCGGTTGAAAACCGCGCGCGGGCGGCGGGGCGGCACGGGGGGGGCAG
>NW_028185816.1:6314097-6320847 GCF_003343005.1 Rhea americana
CAGGGCGCTGCGGCGCCCCCTGGCGGCACCGGCGGGGGCAGGGGGAGCAGGGCGCTGCGGCGCCCCCTGGCGGCGCGGTGGGGGGGGGCAGGGGGAGCAGGGCGCTGCGGCGCCCCCTGGCGGCGCGGTGGGGGGGCAGGGGGAGCAGGGCGCTGCGGCGCCCCCTGGCGGCGCGGGAGCGGCGATTTTACACTTCGCAGCAGCGTTCGCTGCAAACGAAGCGTTTAAATCACAAGAAATCTGTTCGCTGCAGCCAGGGGTAAGGGTAGCCGAGCCTGGCCGGTGCAGGTGCAACTGCCCCTGGGGGCCCAGCACGCTGGCCTCCCCCCAGCCGGTCTGCTGCCAGTGTCTGCCGCCACTGTGGCAGCTGCAAAGCAAAATCCAAATTGAATTTTGAGGCCATCAGAGCAGCTCTGACAGCAGYTCATCTAGGGCTGAATCCTTCAGACCAAAGGAGTCTGCAGGCTGCTGTGTGAGGCAGGCTGTCTCCCAGCACCGGGCTGTACTGGCAACACAAAARCCATCGTTGAATTAAACCAGCAATTAGTGCTAAATGTCCATTAAAAGCATCCATATCCAGATGTGCAGAAATAGCTAATAAGCTACACAAGTTCATACCATATGCAGAAAAAAGTATTTACCCTAGCCATAGCAACCACTGAGGTTTTTCCTAACATCAGTAAGCAACTGYGTGTGGTTTCAGCCTGATTGCTGGTGATCCTGTGTTTCAATACCAGCAAGCTTGGGGGAAAAAGAAAAAAAAATAAAAAAGAAAAAAAACCCACTTAATTACCTCTTTCAGTTAACATTTGTCCTTCTGTAATTTTAAAATTACAATCATCTTAAAGAAAAAGAGCCCATGAGGCAAGGCCACAGCTCCCAGAAGCACTCAGTGAGGTCTGCGGCCCAAGAAAGGCACACAGCTTTCCCAAGGAAAGCAGTGTGGAAGATGGTCCCTTCCAGCAGCCCTTGATATTAAATGCTCTTAGTTGTACTCCTTTGYGATTGAACCCGATCTAAATAAATAAAGTCCCTCAAACTCAGAGAAAGGTATCAGCATCACTGCTCTACCTCAAATGACAGAGATGTTATTCCTGGTGAAGCCCAGCAGTGTGTTGCATTTTCACCTAGCTTCTCTTCTCTCGTACCTGACAGAGTTAAAATACTTCAGCAAYAGACTGACTTAAAATTGAACAGGATTGGGGGCACGAAGCAGAAAGCAATGGGAAAGCTTTGCCAGAAATACTGCCTGATACAGTGGCTCACACAGTGCTGAGCTAACGAGGTTGTTCCCCCCCCCCCAAGTCCATCGCTGGGCTTGCACCTTCCAGCCTTCAACCTTACTGGACGCACAACGTGCCCTCCTCTGCCCATGAGCTCCTTCCAAAGTTTAGGGCCTACTGAACTGCTAACCAGGCATCTCTACTCACATGAATGCTTTACAGGAGGACGAGGAGGAGCGGGACGTGCGTGGTGTACATCCCTTGCAGGTAGCTCAGTCTCCTTTGCTCCTCAGCAAAGGAGTAAATCAGAAATATCTGTGCGTCAAGGAAGGAGAAAAGCAGTAGAACACCAGTTCCGTTTTGTGGGAAGCGGAGACGCAAGAGGGGACGTACCTTGCCTGCAGTCAATTCACCTATGTTGGCAGAGACAGGGAACAGGCCTCAGCGGCTCTTCTTGGAGTCTTTTCAAGGTCCTGATATGGGCAGCTCCTCCTCTCCTGCTGACATACTGGAAACACACATTGCAAACAACAGTCTCCCATGGGTCTGCCCCCGGCTAAGCAGGGGGGGCCCTGAACTGCGGAGCAAAAAGACACAGCCAGATTGTCCACATTTAAAACTGCTAGTTGATAAGGAGAGGTCTCCTCATCATTAACACCTGAATATTATACTTTATATAGAGGTTAACGTGGGGATGAACAGCATTAGGCAAGTGTAAAATGAGACCATATACAGGAAGTACAGAAGTGAGGACAGAAGTCTGTAGAGTACCAGGATACATTTCTGCTCTGCTCTTGAAGTGGCTGCTTCAAKAAGCCAGTGGAAAAGATCAGAGGAAAGAGAGCGATGTAACTACAAGTCACAGGCTGCAGACTCATTTTGTAAAATGACTCCAGGGAAACTCCCCTTTGATTGCAGGAAGAAGTCAGCACTGATCCTATGGCATTGAGAAATTATGAGGTGGATCCAGAAAGGATATAAAATAAGAATAAAGGATATAAAGTAAGAATAAAATAAGATGTTGGAAACAGAAAAACAAGGCAATAAAGATTAAAGAGAGAGTGAGGTAAAGGAAAGATTATGTGAAGAATGTACAAGACAGTGCACATAGAACAAATAGAGAAGAAGAAGAAAATGAAGAAGGGACAGAGGAGGTCAAAAAATGGAAAAAAGAAAAAAAAATTCCTGAGAGGTACAAGGCATTTGGTGATAGTCCAGTATTGATTCAAGTGTTTTCCAAGATCAGGGCTACAGCATCTTTCAGAGCCAATTCTAAAATATGCACTTCTGTGAATCAAAAGAAGTTTACAGAACATGGAAAAATCAGCTAGTGCACATTCAAAATTTGCCTACTAAACATGTCCAAAACTCTAAAAAATTGCTCCTAAGGGATAGAAGAAACACGTTACAGAGAATGCATTTGCACTGCTGCATTACTGAAAAAAAGTGAAGAGGATGTTTGTAACTCAGAAGGAAGAAGTGTAAGAAAATGAAAACAAGTTAGAAGGACAAGGCAACCCACAAAAGATACTTCCTCAGAAAGATTGCAATGACTACCAATTAACACCCAAGAAATTTTCTTTTAATATGATGTAGGTAATGCCTAGTCAACATCAATCCCTAGCTTGTCATGAGTTGCAAAGACAAATCCTAATATGTAGTAGACGAATCATCCTGTTGAGTGTCCCTGCACCAACTGCAGCTCTGGTGACCAACAGGGATTTCTCTTGCAAAGGAAGGTGGCACCAGCTGGCATCGGGATCCACATCCAGCCCGATGGTCATGTGCAACTTGCTCGCAGTGTTGTGCGGAGACACTACGAAGGGGTAGACTGTCCTGAGCAGATCTTGGTGGACACAGAGCCAAGCATTAGCTATAGGAGAGAATCACAGTGGTATAGTTCCCCTGCTAAATTTCTTGATATAGACAAGGCCTTTATATGGATTGTGGTGTCTGTATTCCCTCATTGACTTGGAATATTTTCCTCCCATTTCTGCTAGCTGTCTTCTGTGGGCACATAGTCTTCAGGGTTGCTGGCATCTTTTCACAAGTACTTATAAGAAACAACAAAAATTAGAACTAAACCCCACAAATTTCAAATACAAAATATAAATTGTTGATTGAAAGGGACAAAAAGTGCAGGGAAGCCACAAATCTGAATAAATAAGCATCAATTTTATTGAATCGTGAATAATTTAAGACTGGTACAATCATCAGCTTTATTCTCCATGACACAGGGGTGAGGAAGGGGAAGAAACAGGGAGGGGGAGAAAGGGGAGCATGATCTCAAACAGACCATTCACAAATTCCAATCCTAAATGAGAACTGAAAATTAAATAGGGAGAGGAGCAAATGGAAAACATCATAAACGTACACAAAATACTCAATTCCTAGTTTTTCTCTTTAAAAATGCCTAGAAAAAATTCATCAAAATGCAGCACTTTTAATCAAATATTTACATTTCTATGTTACAATGAAAAAATGTACATCTTATAGAACATATTTCATAAACTGTTCCACTGGAAACGACTAGATCAAAACAGCAACCTTCCATTTAATATCCACAAAGAAAGATTTTTTTGTTTTGTTTTTGTATTTTTCTTGAAAGAAAACTGCCACATTTAGACAAGATTTAATACACATAATATCGAAGTTAAGCATCAACAATGAAATATCAGCTTGCTTTTTTCCAAAATGTACAAAAAGGCTAACCAACCCCCTCCCTTCCCCTTCCCTTTCCCCTTCCCCAAATAAACCACATCTCATTTATGGCCTGTATAATTCTTGGCAGTTCTGACTGAAAGAAAACTGTTCATACTTTCAATTTATTACTCAACATGAATGTTGCATAGAATCTTGCATTTTTTTCTTGCTTTTCTTTTTTAAACAAGCCAACTTTGTAAGAAAAAAAGGCAAAAAAAATGGAAGCATTCTGAAAAAAGCCTTAAAGGAGAGCAAAGCCACTTAAAGAAAGACTGAAGTTACGAAAAGTCCAGATTAAAAAAAAAAAGTAAGAAATGTGCACAACAGGTAACCCTGCTTCCCGAAGTTTCAGAAAAGACACTGAATATTGTGATGCTTAAAATGACTAGCCTACTCAAAATTGCCTCCTACTGTAATCCAAACTAGTGTCAATAAAAAAGTAATAGCGCAATAGAATCTTTTTTCCTGATCTTAAGCACAAGATTAAAAATGAGAAAAACAAACAAAACAAACCATTCCTCACAAATAAAACACCATTTTAGATAGGTCTTATAGGACTCCGTTAAAGGTTAGCTGAGAAATTTTCTAGGATATTAAGTACATTTAAAGCCCTAGCCCTGCAGCTGGAGTTTTTTACAGGCACATGCTCTATCTGCATGGATTCAGTTGGAGGATTAGGTAACCCAGATTCACAGTAGTGGCAGGTAAAGTCAGTGCTGGGAAGCAGAGTTGTCAAGACTGCTGAAAAAAATTAACCTCTCTTCAAATTATCATTAGCATGCTGTGTATTTTGATTCCATACAGATTAGTCCCATTTTTACAGTGCCAAGAACTGGACTAGGATCATTGGCCAAGAAAGCCTTGGTATTTCATTCAATGAAATAAGCAAACAGAATTCATAAGCTTAAAACAGTAACTACACCAAGCTCTTTCCCCCTCCCCCATCATTAAAATATTTTAATTTTTCTTTTACAATATTTTTCTTAAAAAAAAAAAGTCATCAGCACTTAAAAGTTGTAACAGGAGCAGATTCAAGACCAGCTCAATAAGACAAAATAAGTACAGTCATATCACAGAAAGTCATGAGGTATAATAAAACTATCCTCTCACTGAGTCACAGAAGCATGAACTTGTCTGTTACATTACTTTAAACCCATAAGGATTAACAAGCTCTTAAAAAAGTGTTTGTAATAAGTTTTCTTTCTGTACATTGAAAAAAAACCCAGCATATTCCTGCAATTTATTAATGATGGCATTTATTATTGTTGAAAAGCTTTTTTTTCCCCCTGCATGGATAAAACAGCTCTTCAGTGATCTATTGGCTGTGGATTGATATGAACCTGAAAAGTTTTCGCATTTCCCTCCTTTTTTGTCACATTTAAACAAATTCTAATATCTCATATAAACAATATTCACAGCAACTTATGATATTCCAAGAGATGACTTTAGCCCTGTTTGTTTACTTAAATAAAATCCCATAATATACAGCTCTAATTTAATCAACACAATTAGTATAAAATAAGGCATCGCTTCAAAATTCAGCACCAAAAGATAGCTGGAAAGGCGAGTACAAATCAATATTGAGGACTGAAATTCTTGTTGAGGTACAGCCTGAGACAGCTGACTTTGTGGTGATGGTGTTGTAAGCATTTGCTTCCATAAAAAAGGAAAGTGCAATTCACTGCGAGGTGTTCTTGTTCCCCAACAGAAGTACAAGCCTTAACACTGATAGTGTAGGTGTGTGCATTCAGAGAGGAGGAGAAATAAAAGCAGGTTCACAGCTCTGCCAAAACTCAGGCGCATGGCCCAGCCAAGACTTTACAGACCAGTCAGTACCTTCCCTCCTTTTTTCCAGACCTAGATACTACTAATACACTATTTTCTGCAGTTAAGAAAAAGTGTCATGGAAGTAAATGCTGTAATGCTGTCGCCAGAGTAGCACTGGAACTGTCACAGAGCTGAGTTTTAATTAACCCATGTATGGTTGTRCTGATCAGAACAAAAACTCTGACCCTCAAAAAAAAAAAAAAGAAAAGAAAAAAAAAGAAAAGAAAAGAAAGAAAAAACAGCTTTCAGAAACCAGCTGTAACATTTCATGGCAAGAATTAAAAACGGAAAGTCTAATCAATCCCTTCAGGGGTGTCGTTGCCCTCCGTGCGCGGGGCCGACCGTGCCTGCACGCTCCTCAGCTCCGTCCCAGCTGCGGGACTGCAGGGGCACAGCCCTTCCACCGCCTCCTGCGGAGGCCTCGCAGTCACCCTCCTCACTGCAAACCACGTACACCCCCACTGAAGTCAACTGAGTTACATGGATGTGAGTGGGAGGAGAATCAGGCCCAGAATAGCAAAGCGCTACC
The DNA here is from genome assembly GCF_003343005.1 of Rhea americana. NCBI lineage: Eukaryota > Metazoa > Chordata > Aves > Rheiformes > Rheidae > Rhea > Rhea americana. The sequence goes on from NW_028185816.1 coordinate 6,320,380, forward strand.
TGATCTTTAACATTTAGTAGGATCGTTTGTTACACAGTGTTTGAAAAAACCTGATTTGTTCAGACTGTATATATATTTATATATATTCCTATTTATATATAGTATATCTTTATAAACACACAATGAAAGAAAGCCAAGGTCTCAGACTGGCAAGGAGAGCAGCACTTCTTTTCCYCTCCTTTTTTATTTTTTCAAACTTCCCTGTTTTGCAGCTTTGCCTTTCATGGATTATTACCAAGGCAAGTAATATTGTTATAGCACCAGAACTATACAAAGCTGAGTTTAATCTGCAAAGCTGATTGGTAAAAGTCCAGCCCTCACCTAAATGTGTTTGGTCAGAAGCAGCATAGGCAAAAATTTTCTCTCCCTCTCTGAACAGTACATGGCACAAAGCTGTTTGCTTCATAGCTGTGGAGTTCCCCCCTCCTTTCACTTTTTTTCTTTTAAAATGATGATTATTTTTACTGT
>NW_028185816.1:6320914-6331271 GCF_003343005.1 Rhea americana
AAAAAAAAAAAAAAAAAAAAAAAGGAATAGTGCAGTTCTTATTGTAAAAAGAAAAACAATACAAAGGTTGTTTGGGTTGCCTGCACCCAGGTTCAAGACTGACTCAAAAACGTCTTGTTCTTGCAGCTCTAATACTGAGATACCAGCCCAGCCCAGCCCAGGAACATGTTCTTTTCATGAGTCTGTCATCATGATTCTTGCAAAGTGGGACAGCAATAATGGAAACAACTTATTTCTATCTGATGAAGATCACAATGTTGACTCCAGAGATGAATCAAGGATGTCATCATGATGGCTGTTGCTGTTAGAGTCACTGTCGTAACTCTGGGGACTTGAGTAGTTGGCTGCTTCTTGCAGTCTCATTAGCATGTTCATCTGCAAAAGCACAGAAGCTCAGGATTATTTGTATTCTGATGCAAAAAGAATATCCAGCTCCGTATAAAAGTCACAGTGGCACTCTGCCAGCATGGAACCGAGGTAAAGGAGAAGACAGCTGAGCTAATTACTACTGATTATATGAAATGAGATATTACACGTAAAACATGTCATAGCAGCATGCAAGTTAGCCATGAATTGTATATCATTCCAGTAAAGGTGAAAGTGAGAAGACAGATGCTGTCTACAGCTGTACTCCATAGGGCCCTGCAAACAWCTTTCCACTACCTTGCTCTGACTTACGGAAACATGTACACAATTAAAGAATGTACTAGCACATAGCTTGATATATGTGTATGTACACATTAGCTAGTGAAAGCTGTAACATACTCATTCAGTACTTCCATTCGTCCAGAAAAAAATGCACCTCATAAGAACAGTTTCAGGGCATTCATAGCTTGCACAGCAGTTTCAATAACTATCTCCCATYGGAAGAAATGTATATGATGTCCAACATCCAGCTCAAAGTATACATTCTATAAAAATGCATGTTAAGATTTCTTTATGCATGCTTTCTGATTCATAAATTAGACCTCAGTCATGGAGAGTGATACTTTGTATATACAGTGGAAATCTCAATTTTCATTTGAGAAGAAAGAAAACAGTTCCAAGAATCATTTGAAGCAACATGCTTATTTTGCCATTTTGGCAAAACAGGCCAAGTCAAATGGGTCCACGTGTTATTCAAGTATGTGTAATTAAATCATCCATTTCACAAACTTTATTATGCACACATGCAGCAGAGATGTGCAAATGTACCTATCTAAATCTACAGAATAGAAATTAAGTTTATTATACACTTTGGCAGTCACTCAGCTCATATTCTGAAAAAAATGAATCTGAAAAGCTTCTGCCACTTGCCACTTCTTCTTTCTTACAAAACATTACGGGCTTTCTGTGCCAAAGCAGATTCCACAGGCTAACTTTACGACTTCCAAAAAARGATTTCCTTCTCATTCTGAAGTTCTGAAACACTTCTCAGCTTTTACTTTACTATTTTATTTCTGTTTCTAATCCCCATTACGAAGAAAAACTAACCAGTTCTGCTGTTTAAAAAATGAGAACTTACCAAAGGATCTCCATCAGCATCACTCACTGGAACTTGTTTGCTAGTTGAGCCTTCCCTTGACATTGAGTAGCCATCAAACCCCACATCTTCAGGACGCAGCTGTAGTAGAGGAGGCCACTCGTGGTGCTGTGGGGTGGCTGCCCAGGGATAAGTGTCCATTACCCATTTGGCAGGATCCTCCCAGGGAGCTCTCCTCCCATACAGCTGGAAAAGTGCAAAGGCATCTTTTAAAACATTGTTGTCAGTCTACCATTTTACTCAGCACTTATGTAACCAAAATGTATGTGCCATGATTATTCCACTGCAGAAAAAGCTTTCAGGCAGAGCTGAAGGAAAATGAATGACATTTTCACTATCCAAGCAGTACGCAGAGTTCTAGCTATTTTTAAGGGCAAAAGACTTGGAAGAGGCTGACTGCCTCCTTTACAAATGCTGCACCTCTGACACCATTTAAAGAAAAAAAAACTGAAAATAATCTCACTTCAGATAGTTTGGGTTTTTTTTTTTTCTGATTAAATAAGGCAAATACACAGTAAAGGCCATTAATGTTCATATCTGCTTTACAACAGCAGTTGGCTTAGTTAATTTTGCTATCACAGTGCAACTGCATAGGAGGAAATGTGATACCTGTCATCAAGCCATAATGATGAATGTCATAGCAAAGGTTTTTCAAGACAGGAGAATTTCTCTGTATTCAATCAAGAAAAAGTGTCAGARGAATTCGGCTATGTTCATGTTCCTATTTTAAGCAGGTATGCCCTACTTCAAAGAAATTTTCTGTTTTGAACAGATTGAGTTGCTGAGTTCCAACTTACTCTATTTCTTGGTCTATTCAAATAGGTTTGCCATAATTATATTAAAAATTCCTTTAATGTCCCATGACTTTTCAAAACAGAAGTACAAGTTCAAGTGATTTTCAGGCTTTCACTTCTGCTGTGTGAATTTCTGGGCCAAGCAACTTTCAGAAATTGAACTTCATCATCAGCATTTTATCACTTGAATTCAGAGAACTCCCACTTTCCTATACAATGCACACTGGGAAAAAGCAGAGCTTTACAGCTCTTTGAAGGAGTTAGGACTACCTCACCTTCTTCATCATTTTTTCCTTTTTTCTTTTGGCATTCATTATATTACCCTCTCTATTGCCAAATGGGGAAAGTTAGGACAAGCTTTTGAGCTTACCAGTGCTATTCTTTACACTGGCATAAATCATTGGAACATTCTTGCCACAGAGGCTAACTACTTTTCTCCAGTCGAAACAGGCCCCCAAAATGCTGCATCGGAACAGAATGCAAAGGACTGACTTCAATGAGATGCATGGTTCAAGAACCCAAAGCTGTTTTTTCCACATCACCGCAGAGAGTTTCCACAGATACACATCAGGCAAGGGCTGTCAGAATGGCACTCTGACGACGATTCCTAAGCAGTATTACATAATGATAATCCCTTTCATTTGAAATTTTGTCTGTAGTTCGCAGCCTAACACTTTCTTTGAAAAAATGGTTCTGTTAAAATACACAGGCTAAAGGAAGTCGTTTATCTGTTCTGCTAGAGCCTGTCTTTAAGAGTTACATGAAACTTAAGTGAAACTTAGATGGTGATGTGAATGACAACTCTGTAATACATGGCAGTCAAATTCCATGCAGAAATCATGAAGCATTAGATTTCTCTAAATATCAGCACCTGCTTTATTCTGAAACAGAAACCCATCAGCCATAGCACAAAGCACATTCTTCCAGTAGGTGGTGCTAGGCAATCTTAAACATGTCCTTCTCTCACAAAGGAAATAACTCTTCATAATTCCTGAGCTGTAGTACATTATTTCCCCAATATAATGTCTGCAGGCTGTGGTAAATCAGATCCCTATTTTAATCTTGTTCCTGAATTTATGAACAATACCTGACAGTTGCTAAGCGGAGAGAATTTTTTTATTTTTCACCGGGTCCTTCCTATCTAGGTCCATGTAGTGCTAGTAAGTAGAGTTCCCTCTTCAATATATGAAATAATCATGTATCTTCAGCAGCTGAGAGCCTGAATCACTAACTTACTATTGCCTTCCACAGCAACTGCTTCTGTGCATCCCTTTCACAGACATGTTTTCTACAGTGAGAAGATATATAATATTAGGAGGCAAGAATCCCTCTGGTTTGTTCTCCAAGCACCAAAGAAAAAGTGAGCGACTGTGGCAGGAAGCCACAGGGACCCTGGGTCCCCTTTTTGTTGGTGCTATATTCTCAGTCAATATAACAAGTAGGAAGAACAAGGGTTTTATAAAACCCTGTAATTTTTATATCCCTGTTTTGAAGAACAGAAAGCTCAGCAGCTCCAAAGGGAGCAATTATTGTAAGGATCCATTTGGCTCACTTGTATTTGACCCAAAATAGTTCTCTAAATGAGAAACAGAAATATAAAAATAGTTCAGTTAGATCCACAGCGATCAGACTGAAATCAGCAGTCCACCCTTCCTTTCTGGCAGGCAATCTCACATGGGAAGATATGTTCTCAAAAGAGCCTTTGTGGGTGTGGGGGACAGGAAAAAAACAAAATGAAACACACATTTTTAACCACAGCTTGTTGATTACCACAACCCTGGCTACTCTTTGAGGACTGAAGTCATATTCTTCTCCATAAACTCAGCAAAAGGGATGTTCTGGAGTAAGCTGAGAAATTATTTAAATGCAACTTATTAGTGATATTTGGGGAAACAGGATCAAAGCAGAAAGAGAATTTAAAGCAAAAATTGAGAAACTGAAATCCTGAGACTTAGAATGCATGTCAGTCAAGCAACCAAAAGAAAGATGGAGACAGGCAAAATAAGGGAGCAAGCAGATGGTTCTCTTAATTGCTACTCTTTCTCTTCATTTTTGTTATTAATATTTCAATGTTTTCCACACCTACAGATCAGCTGATATGAGACGAGGGGACAGAGTGCCTCCTCAGCAAGTTTGCTGATGATACCAAGCTGGGAGGAGTGGCTGATACACCTGAGGGCTGTGCTGCCATTCAGAGAGACCTGGGCAGGCTGGAGAGCTGCACAGAGAGGAACCTCATGAGGTTCAACAGGGCAAGTGCAGGGTCCTGCACCTAGGGAGGAATAATCCTAGGCACCAGTACAAGCTGGGGGCTGACCTGCTGGAAAGCAGCTCTGCAGAGAAGAACCTGGGAGTTCTGCTGAACAACAAGCTGACCATGAGCCAGCAACGTGCCCTTGTGGCCAAGAAAGCCAACGGTCTCCTGGGGTGCATTAGGAAGAGCGTTGCCAGCAGGTCGAGGGAAGTGATCCTGCCCCTCTACTCAGCCCTGGGGAGGCCTCATCTCGAGTACTGTGTCCAGTTCTGAGCTCCCCGGTACAAGAGAGACATGGAGCTACTGGGCTCCATGTATCCTCCAGCATAGGGCATAGGGCTACGAGGATGATCCAAGGGCTGGAGCATTTGCCCTACGAGGGACAGCTGTTAGAGCTGGACCTCTTCAGCCTCGGGAAGAGAAGGCTGAGGGGGGATCTTATCCATGTGTACAAGTACCTGAAGGGAGGGTGTCAAGGGGATGAGGACAAACTCTTTTCAGTTGTCCCATGTGACAGGACAAGAGGCAATGGGCAGAAATTGAACCACAGGAAGCTCCACTTGAATGTGAGGGGGAATTTCTTCACGGTGAGAGTGACGGAGCACTGGCACAGGTTGCCCAGAGAGGTTGTGGAATCTCCTTCTCCGGAGATGTTCAAGGCCCGCCTGGAGGCAACCCTGTCTACCATGCTCTAGGTGACCCTGCTTGAGCAGGGAGGTTGGAGTAGATGATCTCCAGAGGTCCCTTCCAACCTTACTGACTATGATTTTATAAGAGCCCTGAAGCACAATATAAAAAGCTCCAGCATCACTGTGAATATCAGCTTTCTCCATTTCAGAAGGAAACAAAAGTCATAGCCTGTCCATTCTCTTGTTTTGGGGCAAAATGATTACTGGCTATTACCTTCCTTTAAAGAAGCCCCATAAAGAAGTTTTAAGTAAAGTGGTTCTACTTTGCATTTTCCTTCTTCTTCTGGAAGTTAAAAAAAAGGTCCGGGAGTTTTTCTGTTCTATTTTAGTGAAGTGCTTTTATCTGTGTTCTACTTTAGGACTTATAATGTTTTTTATATCTAAGTGCTTATCACAATCATCTCAAAGAAAAAGAGGCCTCAAGGCACTGATGAAATTCAAATGGTAAATACAGTTTCCAGAAATTTTGACCAAAACATGAAGACCAAATTTTGAACAAAACCTATTCATAGAGTTCTGAGGGATCAGTAGTGGAAAGCTCAGTTTACTGTGAAAGGGTTGTCTTCACTCTCTCTGTTAAATTGTATAAATCCTGCTGCAGAATTAGCAAGCAAAACATAAGCTTCTTCTTAATCAAACAACATAAAATCCTTCTCTTTCTCAGGCTGCTGTGTCTTCTTTCCTTCTCCATTCTCTGCCAACTGCTCCAATGCAGACAATGTCTGATACAAGCTGAATGTCTGATACAAGAGGGTATTRTACAGAAAAGAAACACAACAAAAAATGCAAAGCAAGCCAAAATCCCACTTTTTAAAATATAAAACTTGCATACGTTTTACATGTCATAATAGCAAGTTATCCTGAAGAAAACTGTAATGCTGAGTCCCTAAGAAGTATCAGAATGGAAAGGACTATTCTTTATAAATGTGAAGAAATCATTCCATGATAAAATAATCTTTCCATAGAGCCCATAACTTCTTTGACTTATTTCTGTTTCAGAAAGACCTCAGACAGAAATCTATTTGATAGATAACAGTTAATTTTTCTTACTAATAAAAAGCTGTCTTGCTTATTCTAGTTCAATTTTTTCTAGTCCAGATATGCCATACATCCACTAGACTTTTACTCCAAAACCAAAGCAGAAATCTCCTATAGAACAAGTCACATTTTAGCTTCCTCTTCTGCTTCAAACTGAATAGTTTGATCTTTCTCATCTTTCTCACTGTTCAATTATAGATTATGCTCTCAAAATGTCATTTGTCCCTTACCAAAAACACAAGCTTCTAATTCATTGTCAAAATTAACTATTTATTCTCTATTAATTTTTAGCCCTTCTTCAATCTTCCAGACTCTCAACTGTCATCTACCTTTTTTGTTTCTGTATGTGTGATCTTGCATTTAGCTCTATCAAAAATAAATAAATAAATAAAAATAATAACCTTCAAATGAGACCAATTTACTGGCAGATGCTGCAAGAAGAAAGCTTCAGATTGCCCTCTGTCTTGGCTCTTCATGTTATGAAAAGACAGGGAGTTCTTCCACAGAAAAAGCTTTATTAAAAATAATTTCATGCATGCAATTCCCAGAATTTACTAATTTTTGATTATACTATCTCCAAAACTGCCTTTTAAAATACGTGCTGCCATGCTTATCTTGTGAACAGAGAACTGAAGCATGAATGACCTTTTGGTCATTTTTTTCCACAGTTGCATAGCAAGTCAGTAGCAGTCTCATGTTGAATCCACCTCCTGAATCCACATATACTTAGAGTCACATAGACACACTAAGAATTGTTTGGTAATGCCTAAAACTGTCCAAATTGTTAAAGAATATGAATCAGATACTAAGCATAGGCAGCTAATGATGATGTCTCTATAGGCTCTGAAAGAATTATTAAGAAATCAAATCAAAAAATCATCCTGCAAATTGATAAATAATCAAAATGTCACTGATATTGATCCTAGCAATCATTAATATGTTTCCCTCCACATACAGCTTTACTCCTCCTCTGTTAAGAGATCTGATTTACAAAGGAAAATCATACATAACTCAAGGTAATGACCACAAATGTGGTATTTTCAGATATGCAAATACACACATATGTGTATTTTCAGATATGTAGCACAATTTTCAGGTGTGCTTCTAGAACAGATTATTGAAAAATATTCAGATGCCTATCTATCACTAAAAATACCAACAGTTGGCATCTAAACACATTTCAAAAATCTAACCTGGACATTTTGTGGTTCCACTTCATATTTCAAAATGGCTTATGCATTGATGAGTACATTTCCTCCTGAAATTTTTGACTCTTTAGGATAAATTTTCACAGACATTTAAGTATTTAGTGTGCCAAATGATATCCATAGAAAAGGTTGTCAATATTCAGTTTTATCTATTGCTGCGTGCCTTTTGGGTAAGACACCACTCAAGATGCCTTTTGGATAGACACCAGGTAGATCTATGATTTTTCATGTTTGTCTGCTCACCTGTAGCCCTTCTCTAACTGCCTCCAGGAGATATGGGATGATGGAGTAGTTCCACAAGTCGGTAAACCAAACTCTAGAACCATCTACATCTATTGGACAAGAGAGGAAGAGTCGTGGACCTACAAAAGGAAACACACAGGCTACAGTCAAATCATGATCATGAGAAGCATCAAAATAGGATCAGACAACAACTTCCAAGTCTCTAGAGAAAGGAGCCCTGGATGAGAAAACGAACGTAGCTATCTGGTGCATTGCTTTTCCTGAGGGTTCAAAAATCTTTTCAATCAACTTGAAAAAGTATAGCTTTTCAGGAGAAAACAATTATTCAGATTTCATAATGCATCAATAGATCTTAATGAGATCTACTACAAAGAGTTTAGAAACTTCTCCTGAATTTTCCTTGAGAGAACATTGTAATTTAAATGTAGGCTTTTAAAGAAACCTTTTTTACCTGATATAGCACAAGGAAATAGAATATGTACATTTATGTTGATCTAGAAATGCACTTGTTGCCAAAACGGGCAGAACACTTACCAATAGTAACATCAGAGGAGCTGTGAGCCTCCAAGAACTTGTTTAGATGTTGCCAGACCTTGGGAATCCAATCAATGATTTTAACCAGCTCTGCATTTCTCATCCTGCCGCTGATTTCTGTTTCAATTAGTTTTCTTCTCAGGAAACGACCAAGAAAGCCCTTGACTGGCTCAGTGTGGTTAGCACATAGCACCCATCTAGAGCAGGACGGTAGAAATGTCCATCATTTGTCTTTTGTACTAGAGAACACAACTACTCTGGCAAATTTTGCTTATTATTGGGTTATCCCAGTCACATATTTTTCCTAGTAAAAAATATTTTGGAATTAGGAGTTCACGGGATTAAACACTTTGATTTTTTTTCATTTTATTTCTCATTCAGTATCTGCTTTGCCTATTAGCATATTTTAAATTTGTTTGAGGATCTAATATCTTGAAAAACCTCTGAAAAGTGAAAAATTTATGAACTTTAGTTATTTTAATAACAGAATCATAATGAAAAGCTGCACATTAGGGCAACAACTAGCAGAGAATAGTATTTCTCCTTCAGTTTGCCATTTCAGCTGATAAGAACAACTTCAGATGACTCAGTAGCCCTTACTCTCTTGCCACTTCAAAAACATAAATGAGAAACATGAATAAACAGTACCTGAAATTATGGTGAAGTTGAAGATTAGGTGTTGAGGAGGTGGCTTGGTTCATTGTGCCAATAATATATGGACTATTAAAAAAAGAAAGAAAGAAAAGAAAACAAGTAAATCAAGCTTGGAAACTTTGTAAAAAAAAAAAAAGCCTCTATTTTAATAAGATCTTAACATTAAAAAGGATTACTCAACCTTTTTTTTGTCAACGCACGTTTTTGCAGTTATATACAATCAGATTTTTAATTGAGAATCTGAATTATAATAACATGAAATTATGAAAGCAACATGGAAGTCTCAAAACAGACTCTTTCACTAAAAGCATGCTTTTAGTATGGAAGATCTACTGCATGAAAGGAATGTAGATTACACATACCCTTTACTACTATTTTTATTATTTATTACAGAAAAATTAAGTTTTTTGAAGCAAAAAACTCTGAGGTTTTATGAAGTGCTGTCCACAACATTGTTTCTGGCCCTTTCAGTTCACCTTATCAAATTAATCCAAGGTTCATTTTGTGATCTTATTTTGGACTTTGGTTATCTGACTGCAGTATAGGGATTAGTAATGTGGTTCTAACAGTTCTTTACCATTTGTGGTACTTGCAGTTTAGAAGCCCATTAAAGATCTCCCCCAGGGAGCTAACATGATGCAAATTATCCAAAATGATTACAAGAGGCATATCCACAGCATTATTTTCACTATTACACTGGTCTGCTAGGTTCGACAGATATTGGCGGAGTTCCTGCAAAGCATACACAAAAAGTTTTCATGTAAATCTTTCATGTACATCTTTCCTTGTAAAGCCAGTTAAAATAGAGAAAGATCAACTACTATATTTGTCATGAAATCTAAAGCAAAAGAACCTGCCATCTTACCAATGTCCACATTCTCCTGTTAAGCTAAAGATTCAAAGACTATATCAGAAATCCAATGTGGGATAAGGTCCTCAAGGAGATAAGACAAGAGGTTTTGTCTTTTGGTTTATATATATATWTTTTTAATTCATGTTGTTCTAATCTGAGGTCTGAAATATATTTTTCCTTCTTTTCAGGAACTTGTTCAAATCTCTATATAGTAAGCCAGATAGTTATTTTACATTCCAGCTAGGTTTGTTACAGGTTCTTGCAACTGTATTTCTATCCAAGTAAAGCACACAGAATTAACCTGGAATAAAGCACTCCTCAGCAGAGGCCAAATTTGGATGCCTTCAGTAATAACATGAAAGAAAGATGAGCTCACAGTGCTACTGCTGGGTGACTGGGTGTGGTTGAAATGCTCTCACCATCTTTAAAGCATTTATTACATAGCATGTCTCAAATTATACCAGTGGGCTACAACCCCATTTTGAACCAGCTCTTTTCTCCAGAGGAAAATTTGCCTAAGGCCATCAAATATACCGCCTTTTTTTTTTTTTTTTTTTTTTTTTTTTTT
>NW_028185816.1:6331276-6384376 GCF_003343005.1 Rhea americana
AACCTGGAAATTTATTGGAGGTATATTCAGCAGAACCAGAAGTACATAAAAAGCACAGACATGCCTTACCAGCTCAGGAATGTGTCTGGACAACAGTAACTACAGAAACAAACAGCATATGCAGATTACTACTGCTGATACCTGCAGCTGCAGAAACTCTGACAACCTAAAGATGCATTTGATGGTTTTTGGAAAAAGGCCCACATGCAACAGGGATCACTGAAGCTCCTGGGAATTTTATGCAGGTGTTTAAGTTCCTCAGCAATTTTCAGGCTCCTAGCCACTTGAAAATCATGACACCTTCAGGTGCTTAAATATACACCTGAAAGCCTACTGTTTCAATTCAATAAAAAGGTGAAACTGCAGATTTGAAAACCTTAATATTATTCCTTTCAAGACTCATACAGTGCTTTAAAAGGGAAGGTAAATTTAAAATCACATTAGCCTATTTTTGATGAACTAAAGAAGAGGCAGGTTCTCATATTGATGAATAGTAACATCCATTGTGCAAAAATGATTTCTGTYTCCTCACCTTACTAGATTTATGGTCCACATTGAAGGTCGCAATAATTCCATCAGCCAACTCCCTGCCCTCTCTAAGGACCATATACTCAGAGAGACGATTTGCCAGGTATGTTTTACCAGTGCCACTAGGGCCAGACAAGATAATCCGTCTATGTTCCACCAGAAGAGAGACATAGCGCTGCAGTATAGGCTTTGGGATCAGCGATTCAAACACCAGGCAGTCCAAACTGTTCTCACAGATACCTGCAAAAGTAAAAAATTGCTCACTTAGGGGGATTTCAATTTTTTTTTCTAAATTACTTGCATTTTTAGAAGATTTTTTACTAAGTAGTTGTTATGTTGAAAATTATCCTATTAGTGAAGTCTGAACAAGATCAGTTAGCTGAAACAACTATTAGGCATCACAGTGAAGTGAAAAATGTCATTTTTCTGAATGCATCCGCACCCAGTGCGTGAGAAATCCCCAAAATGTAACTCCGCAGCAGTGGATTTAGACCACATAACCGAGCAGTTCCTTACTCCAGACATAAATCCTTTCCTTGCCTCTGGTATCCCTCGTGATAGAGCAGGGCAGATACATAAAGCAGTTACAAAGAGTGCAGAAGTGGCTGTGAGCTTAACGTGCATCCTACAGTATTTCAGCATTCCCAGTTTTCAAACTACTCAACTACAATCTATTGTGTCCAATCCATTTTCTGGACACAAGTTATCATGAAAATGATCCCATCTGAACACATGAACCATCTGTTTCACTGTTATTTTGTCAGGCACAGTACGTTCATCCAGAATTTACCTGTTTACTTTTGAATCTGTAGATGAAAACACCAGCTATCATCAACTCCCCCTACTTTCCCAAACACTTGTAATTAAACTCCTTCTCTGTATGCTGATAGTTATCTCTCCTAACATAAAACTCTTACTGATAAGCATTTACGCAATTATTAGCAGTCACTTTAGGCAAAACTGGCTCAGGCAAACATACAATGGATGAAAATAAACAGAAGAAAAGGAAGTTGGTAGATTATACACAGACAGAAATATCTGTACCTCAATGGTTGGAATATTAAATATATATATATATATATATATATATATGTAGGTTTATATCTCAAAGGTATAGGCAAATAACTGATTCCCATCAACTGATTAAATATTCACATTTTATTGAAAAATGTTATCACATATGAACCTTCAAAGTAGAAGTCAAGCCACTGCAAGTTAAACATAAAGTCGGACTGCAGCTTTATAGATATGGCTAGTCCTTAAGCAGTATTTTGATTGAAATTATATTACTTAACAAAGTATCCTAAGCAAGCAGAATGCTCTGGGTTTGCATCAAGCCTCAGTAAACTGAAATACTTCCTGGCTTATTTTGCCTTTCTGCTTGCTACACAAGGTAATTGATTTCTTATACTAATATTCAGAAATAAAAATATTTTCAGATAAATGCCACAGTCACGCTTAACTTGAGCTGCGGAGAGTCTGGCATAGCAACAAGTATCGTGCTACTCTATGGCTCTGTGCCAGACACTTCACTGGTGTAAATCGGGGTAAGCTGATGTACATTCAAAATACAGTGGTTGAGGACTTATCCTCAAATTTCGTCCTATAAAAATGGTTCACTGAAAAACCAAATGGGCTTATGGGAGAAATATAAACATTACATTCTTATCAGCATCACATAATGAAACTGATGCAAATTTTTGAAAACAATACATTTCAAAAAAAGTTTATTTCAAAGAAGATCCAGAGCTAAAGACATCATGGATTTGGGAATCCTTCCTCACCTATGGAAAGACTCTTAAGTTAGAAAAAGTCTAATCTTTCTTATTCTGCCTAAAGGAAATAGCAAATATAGCTGTTACACAGAAGTGAATGTGATTCTGAGAACTTTATTTATTCGGAATAGTACTGTCCTGCTCAAGCAATTCATTTGTGTCATTTGTGGTGTGAGGCATTTTCCAGAATGAATTGAAGCATCAGTTTAAGACCTGGAGAAAACTGCTACATGTATAATTATTTCTACTGCCGCAGGTCAAAACTTTGCTGAATTTACAAACAGTCACTAAATCTCTGCAGTGCCTAGTGCTGTTTTTATCAAATGGAAAGACAAGGGCTACAATGCCAGTAAATTCAGTGCAGAGACAGGAAAAGAAACACAATAAAAAGGTGTCACTCTGCATTTCTTGATGCAGCAGACTTTGATAAAACTGTAATTACTGAAASCTACAACCAAGGAATCAACAATAATTACCTTTGATAGTAACTGAAATGGTGTTGTTTTCTCCAACTAGGTAGCCACAGGGCAGCAGCTCAGGTGTCTCTGCACTATTTGTGCGTTTGATTTCTCCAATGCTATAGCCCAGAACACTGTCTGAATTCAGTCCCAGCTGACTCACTGGATCCACATGAATGATATACTCCTATGGTGAAAAAGGGTATGAAAATTTAGGCAACACTGCAATCTTTGTGCCTGTAGGTTCTATGCTACAACAGTAATAAACCCTCCAAGAGTTAAGTATTGCTTGGTACTGTCAAAATCCTGTACGAACGCTTAATGAAAGTTAATCCTCACAAAAACCATATGGAGTAGGCAAGTAACTGCTACGCACTTCACACATGGGGAAACTAAGAAAAGCAGAGTTAGCTGATTTGTCCAAAGTCACCCACTGAGTTTTTGACAGAGACAAGACTGTCAGAGAGGAAGAACATCCAATGCTTCTTGGACATAAACCCAAATTCAAATCAGGATGTATATCTGAGCTCCTGGTATAGGCCTCCTGTGGTCAAATATGCTGGGAACACTCAGTGGGAGAATTCAAACTTAGAGTACATTGCACTCATCTACCTTGAACAGTCGTCTAACAACGCCATCTAGAACATCCCATTTGGTCTTGCCACTGACTCCGATGCAGCCAATGAGGAAAGTGCGGGGCCTGGAATCCTGAATGCACACAGCACAAATTTAAATTAATAAATCCTAATCCCGTCAGACAGGCCTGTATAAAGTAATTAAAACACTGCCTATTTTTTGTTATTGTGTTATTGTTTTGTTATATGCAGTGTCTATTAATCTATATGTTGAGCTTTGAATGCTCAACAGTCAACCTATGAACAATGCAAAAGCCTCTAGGAGGACTACAGCTTATCAAAAAGGAAGAAATGCTCTTAGAAAATTCTAGTGAAAATGTTCATGGCATATTCAGCTTTCTATGACTTCTCAATCAAATATGTTACACTACAAAGTTTTGTCCTATTTATTTCTATAAATGCTATCATAGACAGAAATCCGGTGCAATTATTAAAAATTCTACAATTTGTATAATATATTTGGTATATTGTAGCATTTTAGTTGATAATTTTGTTTCGGATTTCTAAGGCAGAGAAGAAAAAACAGAATCCAACTCATTCCTCTATGCTTCTATAACTGTACTTTCTATGAAACATTCACAGAAGAAAAACTAATTTCCATCATAAGACTTCAGGTGCAATGCCACATAAGGAATCATTTTCACACAGTAACTTTACTGACTGTGAACATACAATGGAGTCCAATAGAATCAGCAAAACAGTCATACCATTAATTTGCTTATCCAGGGCTGTCATTTATTAATGCAAAATTGATATTTAATGGAAAGATGATCTGTTCAGACAACTTTAATTCTGATTATTCAAGTTTTTGTCATCTCTTTATTACAGGTATATACAAGGGATATCAAATTATTTCTTAAATGCACTTTTACTATGGAACAGGTACTCACAATGTGAGATAGCAAGGTCAGTGCTTGGCAAAGATTGTGTAGTTGATTCATGCATGCATGCACTACACATGTAGACTGGGCTGCAATATACAATATTTGAAATGTATTTGGGTATCTATGATTCTTTAAATTACTGGATAATCGACAACATCTGAAAGAGGACAGATTCAGAACACAATGCTTGTACCTGTGATGACCACTTGAACTAGAATAAGATACAGATCTCCCGGTTTGGGAAGTCTTGTGAGACAGGTGCTTCTAATGTTTCCAGTGCACCTCATCTACATTTTGAATTATTTCTATTATTAGTTGAAATTTTATTAAAGCTTAAATAACAGAAAGGTCCAAGGGCTTTCTGACACTTCTAACATGTCAGTCTTAAACATACACTACCCCAAGGGAAGGTTAGTTTGCTAACTTCCTTAAAGCTGAAAAAACAGCCTGGCTTTCAGAGATACTGAAATGCTTAAACTGTAACACATCACTTACACCAAGTCTAGACCGACAATCCTACATTACTGACACTGGTTAGTGCCAGTGCTGATGGCACTAGCAAGACATTGTGAAAAACCAACCAACCAACCAACCAACCAACCAAAAAACAAACAAAAACCCATCCTATTGTAGACTAGTCCCAGAAGGCCACTTAAACAGAGTTGTTGGCATTCTGCAGTTCTAAGGAAGTGGGAGCTTAGTGAGTGCCTCGTCTATCAGTAGTGATACACTGGTGAATTATTTTGCTGAGAAAATTTTTAAAATGTGTTGCAAATAAAAGCCTGCAAAACAGATTGGAATGTGACAGAGAATTAGAATTCAAAGTCGCTTATATTTCAAAGCTGGAGACAAAATACAACTCACCTCCTTCCATTTCATTTCATCCTGAAAGTTGACAACTATTTTAACATGCCTGCCTCCTTCTTTCCGAGTAGAGCCATCGCCAGGGTCATCTAACAGCATGTCTGTGAACAGAAAACATCAGCAGCTGCACAGTTATATCTTGACAACAACGAAGGCTGTTCTAGTTTACACTTATGCTTCTAACTGTCAAGTCAAAACCTATCTGGGCTTCTCATGCCCAGAGGTAAAATGTGAGAACCAGGCTTAATGACTTCCCTACCAAATATAAAGATCAGTCTTTAAAGGGAAAGGTCACTGAAAATTATTAGTCAGTTACTCTGTATTTTCCTTTCTACCAAATAAAACACCTC
This sequence comes from Rhea americana, assembly GCF_003343005.1. Lineage (NCBI taxonomy): Eukaryota > Metazoa > Chordata > Aves > Rheiformes > Rheidae > Rhea > Rhea americana. Next base: position 6,336,771 of record NW_028185816.1, read on the forward strand.
CCTGGCAAATGTACACCATTAAATGGCTCTGAAAACAGCTCTCTGTAGCTGAGCTCATAATTGGACAACCATGCTCTGGGGCGTAGCAGACCTATGATGACATTTGGAGAAGGCTTTTTGCCAGCTCTTAACATATTTCCACACCTTAGCTGTTAATAATTCTCATGCTTTCATTTTTCCATGGCTAACCAAATTGAATCTTCCAAGTACAGGATAAAACATGCCCACCGCCTTTCTCATTAAACTCACCGAGACTGGTCGACTCCGTGAGGTTCAAACTGTGTTGAGAGAGACCCGCTGAATGTCTTGGGGAGGATGAAATGGAAACCTGAGACTGAGCCCTGCTGCAGCTGCCGTGGTTTTCAGATTTCAGACGATCATTTTCTGCTTTTAATTTTTCAATCTCACTCTTCAAAAGACAATTCAGTAGTTAGGAGGCACAGTGAAAACATACACTTAAAAAAGAGGAACAAAAGTAACTGAAAAATAAATACTAGTAAAAAAAAAGGAATTTTTGTAATATCCATAAAACTTTTCAAAGTATCCTACAAAACATAAATATGTGGGAATTTACTGAACACTGAAATGCAGCCACTTTAAGGTAGAGGAGGGCAAGTGTTTAAGAGCCTGCTCTCAGTCAATGAAATAATCTCCCCATAGGTTTCTAAGATTGAAATTATTACAGTTGCAGAGTTCAKGAAGGCAAAATTAATTCAATTTGACTTTTAACTAACATAAGCATTTTAAGATGTAATATTCTAAGAAAGCTGAATGGGACTTTTAACAAGCACTAAAAAACTTCAGAATTACTTTAAAATCTGTACAGGGTGTGGAATGACCAGTGTTTAGCACATGAACATACTCTGTAAAATCTGGGGCTGTTATTTCTTACCTGCATTCTGTTCATCGCCTCCCGAAGCTGGTCAAGCTGATGAGCAGAGCTAAGGGCTTCCAGACGAATATCAGTCAACTTCATCTCTTTGTCTCTTAGTTCATTGCGTAGCTGCATGACTGTTTCAGCTTCACTGTCAGTGCATTCAGAAATACTGAAGAATATTGAAAAACAGGCATTAAACTAGATCACTTGTTAATTTTCATAATGTTTCATTGGCATTTATTAGTAAAAGGAAAAAAACTCTTATTCTGCAGGAAGGAGGCAACAGCTTTGGTTTATTGCATCAGTGATAACATAAATCAGGTGTTAAAAAAGTCATGGAAAAATTAGACACTAGTCAAATAGATATGTTTGAAGTTTATTTGCTTTAATCAGCACATGAAACAGAATTCTGGAAATCACCTACTATTGGATAGTGKTTTTTTTTGTTTTGTTTTGTTTTTTCATGTAGTTGCCACAAAGGAAATACTTTAAAGCCAAAATCTAAGTAAGTTGAGGGAGTGCAGGCAGTAGCAGCAGGCGGTTGAGATTGATGAGTTTATGGAAAGATTTAAAGCTCACCAGGTGTGCACAGCTGGGTTTCCCTGAAGTGTTCTGGAGGGCTTTGGAACTCTACACCTACTCAAGCATGATAAATTCCTGTTCACTTTAAAGCACTCATGCTTAAAAAAAAATTGTGGTGTTCTTCTTCTCTCCTCCCCTGAGAAAGACTCTGGATGAGTAACATTTCAGCACGCGTGTAAGAGTATCTACCTAAAGATCAACTACACAGCTGCATGCTTTGAGGGAGATTTAATTTAAAACGTCTCTCCCTAAGTCAGGTTAATGAGAGATGCTTTATCCACCAAAAAGCAAATAACCCAAAATACACACTCTATCTTTCCCTCAGTTCATGTATTTGCTCTTTTCTTAGTTTGTGTCTAGTCTTTTTGCTTTGAAGAGTCTTGTTAAGATGAGATGTATGCACACAGGATTTTGACTGGTGACAGGCGGGATCATCATTTGCCAATTTTCTGGCCTTGGAGCTAAAGCACAACTTGCTGCAGTCATGAGAAACTCATCAAGTTAGGGTCAAGAAACCTACATAAAAGTTGTGGGAGATTACACTCTGATACTAACATTCACCACCCTTATTTGGCTGAAAACTATTGTTATTGCTTTCACCTCTTCATATGAAAACAAGTGATGGGCAAAAATTCAAGTTTGGGTACTTATTCAAATGCATTTGATTTGAAATCAGGCTGGAAGTTTCGTATGACACCTACAGGTTCGTAAGGCTGCCTGATAATTACGTGTTAAGCAACAAAGCAAAATCCTGACTTTAAAGCCTTTATTTCATTCTCACTCAAACAGAAGCAGATGGGTATGGTTTGGTCACACAGAAGAGCCCACCTATACTTGCTACTAACAAAAGGAGCAATTTTGTCCTCATTCCTCATTTCCCAGCCTTTTCCTGGCTGTGCTGTCATGCCCGCGTGTCATCTTTGGAACTGAGCCAATTCAACTCATTAACCCAGGAAAAAAAATACTCACATTTTTGTCATATTATTTTTCACATAATTTAGCATGTTGAATCAGCTCAGTGGAATTGCCTAGTAAGTAGCAGAACCAGCGTAAGGAAAGGACCAGGCACAGGTGGTGGAGAGGTACAGAAGGAAGAAGTAGATTGTCTTCATTCATTAGATGCAAGATGTTAGATCAGTTCAGCTGTATTGCTAAACTGTGATGTTTGATTCTCAGTATATTCTTACCTTCCTATGAATCTGTCTACTTAAATAGGAACCCATCGCTGCAGACTAGTACAATAGGTGCTGTCTTTACTCAATAGAGAAAGCAAAATCCCAGACTTGACCTGGTTTGACTCATTAACAGCAAGAGATCCAATTAGTACCGCACTCCAAGGTCACCCTGGCTATAAATATTCTTCATGTAGAACCTGTTCCGCTGAGAGAACACCTCAGTAAAATATTAAATTATACTGTGGTAAAGGTACAGTRATTTTTGGCTTCCTAGCAATGCTAAGGCACTAGGTTAGGAATCAGCTTACATATAAATTCAACTTTCCTATCTTCTGCTTGTAATCTAGGCAGGCTATAGAACACTCAAAGTAGACAGTAGTATCTTTGCTCATTGTTTTGCCACTATGACAGAGTTAAGGATTTTACCAGATACAATGCACTTAGCAAAACAGGGCTTCTGTCTGGGAGAAAATAAAAACATCCCTTGGAAGCAGGACCAAGCCAGTGGCAACAGACCAGCTCTGATCCACAGAACAATGTTTTCTGGGCCAATGTGTCTTCTACTGTGGCCTCATGGTGAGCAACAGCTGCTTTTGGTAAAGCGTGTAACTGAACAGCAGTCAAACTCTTGTGGCGCTGATACAGATTTGCAGATTCTTACACAGAATCTGATTCTAGAAAGTGGCCTAGTGCCCTGTAAAACTAAATATAGTATTTCTTTATTACTAGTGTAGTGAGATTCTTTTCACTTCACTTTCCAAATTTGGCATTTCCAAATCACCTACTACAAAATTAAAACAAAAACAACAACAACAACAACAACAACAACATGCCACTTACAGAGAATTGGAATGAGAAGCTCTCAGCAATGGTGTTGAAACAGTTGAGTTGTGGTGGTGTGGTAGCTTTGGTGATGAAGGTAACGAAGAATCGGTCATCTCCTCAATATCTGAATGAGAGGATGCTGACTTGGGAGATTTCTTTTTACCAAAAGCTTGTTTGAAGGAGCTGCGTAACTGAAAAAACACCACCACAACAGTGGAGACATCATTAACTACGAAAGCAGACAACAAAGYCACAGAGTAAAAACACTAACATGCAAATATTCCAAACAATACAGCCATATTCACATGTATTTTTAATAGGGATAAAAGAAAATCAAAACAAAAGCTTTTTTTTCTGAAACTATTTTATGAGATTAATAAGGTAAATTCTCAGTAGGACTGGATATCAATGCCTCCTATTTTTAAGATAACTATTTTAAAGCAAACACAAAATTCTGTTCAGTGCAGTGGGTTTTATAGCAATGTTGTAACTTGCAGCTATAACGTAACATGGCTCTGCCAAGGTTAATGATGCTGAAATGGTTAGTCATGTAAATGGGTGGGTTAGCTTTGTATTTCATAGTTTAAAGTAGGTTGTCCTTACCTCATTGACCTGCCGGAAGAAGCGCAAGCAAAAGGGAGGAGGAGGGGGAAGGAAAAAAGACATGTTTTAACAGATAAAGCCAGTGACAAGGAAAGCTTTGGATTTTTAAGACAAACATGACCAATGATCAACAAATACCAACATATACTTTAAAACTGGAGTGCTATATATTCTAGAAATGAATGGTTCAAACAACYATTCCCTTTTTTGCTTGAGGGAGACAAGATCCAGATCTCTTAACTATTTGAACTATATTTTCTCTATGGYTCAGAAGAAATCTCTGGCTAACAACCAAGTCAATATTTTATTCTTCTTTGCAGGAACACGTATTTCACCAGCAGAAGGCACTGAATCTTCTCTACCTATTGGCAATTAAGAAGTCMTTTTTAACAGGACTGCCATTTACTGAATGAGTAGAAAATTGAATATTAATGACTAAACTGATGTTATCCTGAAGCTGTAGCTAAACACTGCTTAACATTATCACAAAGTACATGGTGCAAACGGTCTGGTTTAATACAAGCTRAAAGTCACTTTTAACTAGAACAAGATTTCTACAGTAAGAAATGTTGAAAATCTTTTGTTTTAGCCCTGAATGGTCAGCTGTGCTGTTTCTACACATAACAGAAAAGTTTGGGCTGAGACTGTCACCAATACTTCTGAAATAAAAATGTGCAAGTCAAACAAAACATATATTTTCTCAATAAAATCCTGATTTAGCTTCTTCATTTTACAACAATGTGCTCATTTTCAATAATAAACCAACTACTGTCCTGTTTCTTCTACTTTTTATCTATTCTTCTTTAAAATTTATTTATTCTTCTTTATAATGTTTATTCCTCTTTATAATAAAGAGACGTTTCCTTAACCTTCCTTACAGATAGTCATGTGTTGAATGAGAAATGTAGGCTGCTATAAGATGAGATTTACTAGGTTTCAACAACAAAGCATATAAGCTAAAACAACAACAACAAAAAAGTATTTATCTTAACTAAGGCTTAACGATCATAAAAAATTTATCTCACAGAAATTAAGTGAGTCACTAGCAATTTACAAGTTACAGCAATTTACCTTGTCTGTAATTAACATATAAATCAGCATGACAAGGATTTGGAGACGGCAATGTTTCCTTCTAACCAGTGATTTTAGGGACAGAGAAGAAATACTACTGTTATAAAGGGGCTAGCAACATATCAAAGTGAAACCACGAGGATAAAAGGGACATTAAAATAAGATCCTACTCAAGAAACTGTTTCTTACTGTCCAAGAGTTTCATAAAACTTTCTAAGAGGATCACATGCAAATACAGATCAAACCTTTCCCATCTCAAACAGCATTATGAAKCAATACAGATTTATCTGTATACTCAAAAGATCTAAGAAGATTTAAGTTCAGTGGGAAGGAAAGGGTGGATTGCTTTGCTGGCTACATTAAAGGAACTAGGGACTTTAGTCCAAACTACAATCAGACTAAGGTCACTAAGGCAGTTATGATCTAATTCAAAATGGAGTTTAATAGGATGTACCTTTCCTCCAGTACAGGGTACCTTGTACACAGTAAATGATGAGCAAAGAAGGAAAAACCGGAAATGAAAGGTAAGTATGGTGAAACCTTGTGGAATAAATGTCTATCACAATAAATTTTTTAAAATTGGTATTTTTTTCTTGTAGAGCTACATGGTAATGTTCAATATAGAGATCTCAGAAAGTGTATAAAATGTTCACTTGAAAGAAGAAAGCCGTAGAAGCCAAAAAGGAAAAAAAAAAAGTAAAAATATTCTCTCATTATGGATTTGTTTTACTTTAATGATAGATGTGGAGTTTTCCCTAAGGGGTTGGGAACTGTATTACTTTTAGCCAAAATTGATCTTTGACAGTTATTTCTGCTTTGAGACTGGCCTTTTGACTGCTAAGGTAAAATTCATTTCTATGCAGAGTCAGCACAAGCATATACATCACTTACGACTCAATTAAGTCTTCAAAAGAGAGTTTACACAGGATTTAAACAGCACATAGTCCTTGTGCTGACCTGTTGGATGAAATGGAGGAAGGAGGAGTTGAACTGCTAGATTTCACTGTGCATGTTCTGACAATTTTATATAAACCTCACGCAATCTGTTAAAATACACTCACCCAGTTCTTCCTCTTCTTTTTCTTTGAATCACTTTCTATGTTGCTTCCCACACTGGAGTGACTGGTAGCGCTGTTAATACTAGAGACACTGTCTGAAGAGTGCTGCCTTCGGATCCGCAGGTCTGTGGGCTGAGCAGCTCCAGTACCTGAACATTAATGGCAGGCAGTGTCAAAATTATATAACAAATTTGATATTCTCTATTAATCATTCAATTCCAAAGAAATATTTGGGGAAATTAACACATTTACAATCACTTGCACCAACTGAGGCACTGTTCAAAGCAGTGCTACCTAATCCATGTTTCTTGTGGACACAGATCCTTCCAGCCTTTTCTTCAGCTATCTGTCCCAGCGTAAATCACTGGGAGTAACAGACGTGAGATATTACAAGACTGTGTTCAGTCAGATTCAGGAAAATTACATTCAGGAAATTATAAAAAATGCAGAAGTGAAAAAGTACATTGCACAGCATGCCATAGCTTGAAGAAGGACTTCTTTGCTCCCTTTCCATGTCAATGTCTAGAGGGGTGAATTACTAAACGCTGACAGTAAACTCAGAGAGATTACATAGAAAAGTTTTGTTAAAATGCTTTCTCAATCATCTAACACATTCATTTACTTCTGTAGAATTTACTGTACTGTTTACATAAATACCAATTTAAAAACCTCACATTATACCAAAACAAGTAACTACAGCATGGTCATGAGACAAAGCAGATCTCTGACAGGTACAGTTGCATCAGATACTACCAAGAGGACTCATGTCTCATGAGCACTGCACAGTTGCTAAATGTAGTCCTTATGTCTCACCTTTGCAGTTGAGCTCAGGTGTGTTAATGACTCCGTTAATGGCAGCCTGGGCAGCAGCATTTTGCTTCTTCAGTAGTTCAATAGTCTTCCTTAACTCATTCAGTTCTGAATCCTTGAATACAAAACAAAACTGGTGATATGTCTGAAAATACAGATGGTATCTAACGACTCCCAAGATGCCATCTTTCAAGCTGAGCCTTGGTACTTGGTAGAGCATTTATGGAATATACATGTAAAAAGATAGGAAAATGAAGTTTGACCTGCCTGGGGAAGCATACCCTCAACAGACTAAAAAATAGCTTGGTAATTGTGACACTTAATTGCAAACATGTACATCCTCTTTAACACAGCAACAATGTATACTCAGGTACCCTGTTTAAAAATCCAGTGTTGTTTACCTTGCAATGATTTGTCATAGTATTTTTTTTTGGACATGTACATGTGTGAATGCACTGGGAAGAAATATATCATAAAAAGATGCAATACTGAAACCTAGCATCCAAAGCAACAATTTGTAGCAATAACCTGATTGGCTGTCATAACATACCAGTGAAGCAAACAAGTTTTTATTACATTTTACTACTTTAGGACAATTGAGAGTATTAGTACAACTAAGGGAAACAGCATACATGATCTTTTCTACAGCTACCAAAGGAGCAAGAGCAACAAAGATGGGAAGAGAACTTCAGACTTCGGTACTTASAGTGCCCTTCTCCTCACCTTAAGGTCTTCACCAATAAATTGGTCTAAATCACATACTCATTTTACTTTAAATGCGACCGAAAAGTTCAGCTTCCCTCTAAGTCTGTCAAAAGTACCACAGCTGTGACGATTCTTAAAAGTCATCCTGGATCTGCCCGTCTGGGATACGCACCGTTACAATTACACCTTCCACAAATACTTCTCAGACTTGCCTTTTGTTCAGCTGTCATTGTCAGGCTCTGCAGTCTGATGGTCATGTTTCCCAGACTCTGCTCAAATGCTGCCACAAGGTGAGCCTGAAAGTTAAATGACACAGAAGAGTGAGTATTCTGCTCTCTCCCACAAACAAGAATATTTATGCAGGTATTTAAACGTACTACTTGGTGTATTTCAATTTTTTATTGTATAAATGATATAGAGAAAATAGGAGAGGTAAGAAAAGATCATATGACTTGAACATATATTGCCAAAATGTTTATAAACAAATTACGAGGAATAACTTAACTGTGGAAAATTAGAAGTGCCAAAAGTAACAGACCAATTGCAAAACTTTAGAACATGACAGCCTGCTCATGTAAAGTGACTGCTAGCAGCACACTGAAATGATGCAGCTTGGGGCCATAAACCATGCCCTGCTGGGCAGCAGCTGATGCCAAACACTTCGGAAAACAGATCTCCTTTCACGAAATGCCGAAAGGAAAAAGAGACAAAATAAACCATGCCCACTATCTCCTGCAATTAAGTTTTTGAATTGAGACTTAATCTCTGACTTTTTATGTGTCTTGATAATCTTCAAGTACCCTCTTACACAGTTAAGGTAACTCTTGCCACACTTTGGCCAATTCTTGGTAAAAATTTTAAGCCTCTTCCACACAGTAATAAAAATGATAATAAAAAAAGGCAGCAGCATTCATAAGTTTCAGGCAGATGCCCTGAAAARTAAAATAAAATAGAAAGGAAGAAATAAAGTATTAAGTAAAATAGAAAACAAACTTTTAGATATAGAAGATGACCCAGAAACTGCCCTCCAAGTAGATAAGTATTTTCTTTATATTTCCCCTTGAATTCCAGACTTACTATAGCGGCCTTGATACAGTGGAAAACAGAACTAAAATTTAATACAGAAAAAGAAAAGCAAGAGTACAAGTTTGCATTAGAGAATTTTCAAGATCCTCTCGGGATACTTCTAATTTTTTAATTAAAAAGTCAAGGTTTACATAATCTGTACTGAACTAGATTTTTTTTTTCAAAAAAAAAAAAAACACGAGAAGTTGCTAGAAGATCTTACATGGAAGACATTTCTGTAATATTGTTTATATTTAATTATTTTGTTTCAAGTAAAGAAAGAARCAGTAGCTTTATTTGTTGACCATATTGTCATTAAAAGTAAATCRAAAAATCATGTAACAGGGATGAAATCAAATAAAAAAGTATAAAATATCCTATAAGACTTATAAGAGTTTAGATTTAAAGATACTAGAGGAAATTTAAGTGTGCATTTTAGATGAACAGAGAAAGCTTGAAAATGTACCATCTTCATTTTCTCATAAGCAAAGATTTAGTATGTGATGATAATTGAGAGAATTAAATGCTTCTGAAGGCAAAGAAAAATGATTGTTTTTATTGCCAAACGCTAGAGACTATATATAAAATTTGTGTTCTCTGGAACTACAATTAGACTTGAAAGTTCATTAAAGTGCTTGAAGAATTGATATTTAGAAGAGTTTTTAAAAAAATGTGTTTTTGCCAACATTTTCAAATGAAGTCATAAAAATGTTATYACATACTCATGCTAACTTTACGTTAAAAGAAATGTAGACTGGAGATAGCTATAATACTGCTTATAGACCAACAGTTCAGAGATTTGAAAAAAAACTGGTAATGGAGACAGCCAATAGACTTTGTGCAAGACACCCCAAATCCTGTGGAATTTTGTAAGCAAAGGGAATAGTGAAGGAGACTAATATATCCACAACAATGKTTTTTTTCCCCTTAGTTGTTAAGCTATGATCCCAAGTAAGTACAATCTTAAAATCACTGCATTAAGATCAATATTTTTAGATTTTTGAGCTGTATGTTTACTAGAAAACATAGCAAATTAACTTTAAAATTCATTAAGTAACTAATTTAACAAGTCATGCTTAGTTACTCATGTTCGACTGAGGTTAGTCAATCGTCCTTTCTCTGTACTGGACAGCAGAGAATACATCAGCAAAACTAGTAATATCAGGCTCAGTTTCCTAAGACAAAGAGATTTGTCTTCCGGCAAACAGACCATGGGAGTCACAGAGGTAGAGTTCACGTTATGCTATCCAGCAGGCAAACTCAGGAAGCTGGAGAAGTCAGCTGAGTCCTAAGATGCCTCTGCAGAGAGCGGTAACGATGGGGACTGCACTATTGCAAGTCTGCAGCCTGCCTGCAGACACACTTGCAGGCAGCTAAGGGGCCTCTCCAAATTTTGAGTGCATCCTATCCACAACGAAAGCCCATTTGCTAAATGCCATCTAGACCCTCCTGGAGCTTGGGCTAGCTACCCTTTTTTGCTCTCCTCCAAAATACTGAGAACTCAGTCCTGATTATATTAAGGATATTAGCCAAGAACTGAAATGAACAAAAAGCAATGAGGAGGAAAGGTAGAGTGAGAAGATAGAAGGAACTTGATAAAAGGGAACTATGTTTTTTGTGCCACAACAAGGCATTATTTTATAGATATACATGAATATGTATATGCATGTGAATAAGTAACACAGCCATAATTATAAATTAAAAATTTGCTTAATACACGTGGTGAYCTACAATAACCATATTGCTTAATAACATTTTGCTTTTTCATTAAAAATAATCACATGTAGTACAAGTAAAACTGTGCAAAAACTCTTGTTTTTTGTGAAAATGTGAATGCGAGAAGGACATTCTCTCAAGTCTCAGTCTCTAAGTGCATACAGAATGGCAAAACCTTCCACAGAGCCATTCCAGACTTATTCATCATCAGCACACAGATGACTTATCCTAAATAACTGTTCTCACATTCGCAATGAAAACAAACATGAGCAGTAAAATAACATGGGGACATGCATCTCTTGTTCCCACCAGACCCTGTGAAAACAAGCAGAGCTGGGACTGTGAGAAAAATAGCAAAAAAGTAAGTTAAATCCTCACTACATGTGTCTGAAAATGTAAATATTTACTTAAAGAACAGACTGAAGTTCCTGTTGGAGGGGAGAAAACAAAAATCCCAATATTCAGTAATACTCAAGAATCTCAATTCACATCTTTGCAGAAGTTTTTTTTTWWAAAAAAATGAAACCAGGGCAAATGGATAGTGAGCTATAGAAAATAACTAATTTTACTTTCTAGTTTGCAGGAACCCAAATTCTAGCCCCAATGGCCTCAGAATAACATCAAGGCTGCAGTGCATATAGAGGAAAACTTGAAAAAGATTTGATACATCAAGTAAGGATAGGAATTCAAACTACTTACATTAAAACACTAAAAAAAAAATCTCCTGTAAAGGAAATGTCATAAAGCATTGTTTTTACAAAAAGAACTGATCTGCCAAAGTTTCCTGGGTACAGACCTGGCCTTTTACATGGAAAAAAACCACATTCTCCAAATAGAGACACCTATGCCAGAATAAGACTGAAACATATAAGTAGGACAGTTTTAAAGACATCTCTGCAGCAAGCTGTAGCTGACTCATGAGCAAATGAGGGACAGGTTCAGATCTAAGAAGCTTATACAGAATGAATGAAAATTTTAGCAAAATGAATGAAACAAGAATGAAGCAAAAATGAAGCAAAACCAAAACATTAGCGAAGTCATAAATGATGCTAACTTTCTTAAAAAAAAATAAAGAAAAGAAAGCACAGTGGCAGTAGGCAAAACAAAACGATTCCCTCAAGATAGCARTAGTAAGCATGCACAAACTTATTGAGCAAATTAATGGGGCATAGAGTAGGAAGACAAGGGTAGAATCACTATACATGCCCTGATCCTTCTACTCTTTCCTTAAGCATGTGCTACTTACCGCTCTTGAAGACTGGCTACTAACTCCTATGTTGAATAACAGCCTACTGAATCCAAACACTGCATAAAGAAGGACGCAGCCAAACTAAGCCAGAGTCAAACAAGTTGCATAGCTGACAAAGTTCTTTATTTTTTATGATATTGTTAAATAATCCTTAAATAATGAAACTCTTGTTCTTCAACCAAACACAGGAGAATTTGGTCCGTACTTAAAAGAATAAGGCTTACTTGCTCATATGTGGAAGAAGCATCTTGGTGCAAAACAACTAATGTACCCAATCTTACAGTGCAGCACAACTATAAGACTTTATTTTTGAAAGATTTTTTCCTCCTCTTGGGAAAATGACTGAATAGTTACATGCAGCCATAACACTTTTATTTGGCTTATACATTTACTGTGTGTTTGTTTTCCTTTTCTATTTTGCAAGCCGGATGAAGCACTGTGATGCCCGCAGCAAACATTACAGTAGATTTTCCCCTGAATCCATCCTGTGGTAGGTGTTACTGCTCAGATGAAAGCTGTCCTTTACTGTGCCAAGTTTAGTATCCCACCTATTCAAAGCGCTGATGGACAGGAATGTCCTCTTCAGTAGGCATGTGTTCTCATGTTTACCCTTTCCCATAAGTTCAGGATACAAGTATGATTTGATCTGATGACTATTCATGGGTAGCTTATTTATTCTAGAATTGCTTATTTTTCTAGCAAGCTTCTGTTATTCAGATTTCCGCTATCTGTGACTACAACACAGAAAATTCAAATAAACTTGCTCAGGTTCATACACACTGTTGCCTCAACACATCCTGGCTCCCAAAATGTCTTTTTTTTTTTCCAAGTGTTAYTTAAAAATTTAGCATCTTACATTACTTCTTCATCAAATTCAAATTCCTCGTAGGAAACAAGACTACTGACTACACTGGCAAAAATCAGATATGTTCATTCTTCAAACATAACTGTAAACCAGTTCTCAGTGCCCCTTGTGCCCCTGCTGCTTAACCATTCCATTAGCTCACTTTTTAAACAAGGAAAAATGCAAGTTCCTATAAATTTTTATTCCCATCAATTATAAGACCCATTTGTATGTCATCCCACCCAAACATCAGAACAAGAAACATATTTATAAAAATAAAGCTTGTCTTCARCGATTCTTTCAAGATCTGAAGATGGTTTACATATGTATAAAGCCAACTAAATGTTACAATTCAGTTATTTAAATAAATGCATAAGACGATTCAGTAGAACAGAGCATGTTATTTTTCGATAAGTCCCAAATGTATATAGTTACGTTTYTAGACATACAGGCAATATGAACTGAATGTTATACACCTGGAATCTTTCTGTCACTTAGAAAAACTGGGGTGGTATTTGGTACATCAAATGCATTCCCCTTAAGTGTTTGTCCTCTGAATTGTACTCACATTGGCAGTCAACTGAGTTGTCAGAGCTGACACTTTTTCTTGGGATGCATCCAACTCTCTTCGTAGCTTGCGAATCTATACATTTTAAAAGATCACTTTACTGCACCTTAATATGGGGAATTAAAATATCAAGACACAAAATGCAGAGTGTCTTGACATAACATTTATGTCTGTCAAAAACAATGTGCTCTTACCTCTGACTGGCACTTCTCTTCAGGCTATAAAATAAAAACAGGAAAATATATGAGGACATTGCAACAGTTCACAACCAGCATACCAAATTTCCTGTATATAAAACTCAAGTAAGAATTTCTTATATAGGATTTCCACATCCATATTCAATCCAGGATAATCTCCTAATTTATTTACTCCGCAGGAAAAAGAAAATAGGTTGCTTGCACAATACTTTTTCTTGCAGGAAGAATGCAGAGTTTTGCCTTCATTTCCCAGCCTGCCAAACAGCAAGCCTCCGAGTTTGAACTGTGGACGAGTCAAATCCTGGCTCAGCACATAAGCGACTGCACAAGGCTCCAGAAAGCCAGTACTGTCACACAACACGTATAGTCCTAGGCAAATCCYTTACTCCCAGGCTCACTTTGCCGGGGATGAAGACCATACTTTCGCATTCCACAGTGACACTGTGAAAGAGCTGCATACTGTTTGGGTGCTGCCTAGGCACTGCAGTGATGAAAAATTGAGGCCACAAAGCTAGTTATCTGAGCATGCAAAGTGACCGCACTGACTTCCCATTGTGGCCTGCATGATGAAACTTTGGTTAYTACGGCTGGCTTCTAACCGAAGTTATCAGCTAAGGAGAAGCGCATGGCAGGAAGCTGCATGCTCCACTATCCTTACGTAAATATGTCCAGTACCAGCCACTGTGAAAATTATACCCATCAAACCACACTATTAAGAGTCAGTCCTGCTGGGCAGCATGCACATAAGACTGGAACTTAGACAGTAAGTGTAGACTGCTCCTTACAGCTCTCACGGTTATGAAAAACAGCCTAGAGGAGAGGTCTGTCTTCCATCCTTCCAACATGTTATCAGTTTTGGCTTTAGAGAGACCTTGCTTGAGGCAAGGTTAATGAAGGCAGTATTTTCAATCATTTGTTATCATGGCCTTAAGGCTGTGTTACACATATAGCTTGCTTATAATTAAATAATTATGTGAAATAATATACTCTGTTGGTCTGACAGACCTTTCTTCACAAGCAGTTATATCTACTCTTCCAAGAGCAAGCCCTTCAATGTACTGTTGTACCATGCAGGCTTGTCTCAGCTGTGGATGTGTGGTAAGCCTGAGGTTGCATCATACTTGCATAACAATTAATTTGAAATTAAAGACTCCCTTCAATTAACACATATTTCAGAAGTTAATTATTACCCCCRGTTTGCTTTTTAAAAAGATTGTGCTTTAAGAACACCCCAAAATTGTGACTGTAGCTTGCCAGAAATACATGATCCAGCTTTAACTGAGCTACCTAGGATACTGAGAGCATTGAAGTCACAGGGTTTAAACATCAGCTGCTGAACACTTCTATACAGTCTTACATGCACTGGAACCCAGTCCGGCTCCAGGTCACTGCAATTAATGCCCTAACTTAAGTCTTCCATTTTATATGTTCTAAATGGAAAATCCTTCATCAGACTATTAAAAGAAAATAAGTAAATGCAACACACATTTTTAAAAACTGTATTTTCAAGCTCCAGTAAACCTTATTTCAGGATCAGATAACCTAAATGAATATATACTTTCAGAGAAAATACTATTACCATAGTGAACAGTAATGGCTTCTTTACAATTATTAAGATCTATGCCATTACAAAAATCTATTTAAACTATGCAAATCATTTATACAAGCCTGCAATGACTTTATTCAGCAAATTCGAAGTTCAAATATCCTCAGATCCACTGAGATCCTTGGCAGCAAAACGTATTTAGAGTAGCTAAAAAATATTGATTCAGAAAGTAAATCGCTGTCTAATGAGGATACTGATAAGCAGCCACAACTTTTTTAAGAGTACAAATATTTCTCAAGAGCTAGTATATGGAACACAATCAAATGAAAAGAGCATWTTTCTCTTTCCTGAATGACAAAAGTACCTTGCACAATAAGACCAGTCAATTCAATAATTCGATTAGTAAACCCAGATTGTTCATTTCATTATACTCACTGTTGAATAAATAGAAGATGTGCTGGACACCAAAGAGAGAGAAGAACCATGCACTACAGGAAAGGAAATAAACAAACTGAATATAAATACAGTAAGTACATAGTAGAATCATCACAGATCACCTTTCACCAACTATCTGTCTACTCAGGAAATATTTTCATAAATTTCATAATCCATCATATGCTTAATCATATTATTGTCCTAGTAATGCTCAGCGCTAACAATCCACAAACTTTGATTTGGTAGAGTTGTTTTAACATTGTAATATTTTGTAATATTTTGGGGGAGTGAAGGGTTGTCAGTAAGGTTAGAAAGCAAAGTTTCAAGGAAAATTTTTTTCAGAAACACATATTTCTCCAGGTTGTCTCAAGATTGTTGCAAAAGGACATCCTCAGGACAACAAAGAAGCCAATTCACTGAAATGCTGGAGAGATTACAAAAGTAAATCTATCTACTACATCTTTAGATTTAGATCAGATTTCCAGGGACTTTTTGTTTGTTTGTTCTTTTTAAGGAGTCCAAACGCAGAAAGGTGGAGATGGCATGAGAGGACCACGACCCCCAGCTCCAGGATCTAACCAGATGCTCTGGAAGATTCTGAGCACCCAGGTCAAAAAACACTGTGTAATTCTGGGACTCTGATTTGTCCTCTGGAATCAACTACACCCTTCTGATGACTATACAAACTGTAGGGGTGTCAATGATCTGAACCCTCCCTCTCCTTGTAGCTTTGTGTTGTCTCTTTTAAAGTAGTAACATTTCACCAGGAAGACAAAATTCTTTTTCTCCTACAAAACTGATGAGTGAAAACATGGCTATAAAAGCTCTTCTGGAAAAGAATCTGGTTCAAACAATTTTTGCATTTAAATATACGTTCAGTAAAAGGCATACGCATACATTGATTCTTCAGGTTGTTACCATCACCTTGATGTTAGRGTTTACATATAACATCACTTTCTTTTTGATTATATTGTTAAAAAAACAACTACCTGAAGCTATTATTTCTGTTAATAAAACATGCAAAATTACCTTTTTTATTTTTAGAAACAAAATACTTCTACTGCAGCTTTCATTCCAAGTAGATGATTTTCATACAAATCATACAAAATCAAAAGTGTTAATCACTTTTACTTTCATCTAAATACTGCAGCCATAAGAAGTTTAGAAAAGCTGCCATTTTGCTCTGATTACCTACTGAAATTCTCCTACATTCATAATAAATGGGTTCTGCTTTCTCATTGACATTATATCCTAAGGCAAGGCTGGAAAAAGAAGTAAACAGAGTCTAAGTTGGCTTCTGGAGGAATTTAAGACACTTTAAAAACCCACAATAAAGCAAGAAAGTCACATCCATTAGCTTTTCTGGTTTGCTAACATTTTCAATTAAAACGATGCTTATAGTTAGATGCTAAGGACTACACTGCATTAAGTTAGTTATAAAAATAACTAGAATGAGTCAGACCTAAGGTCTGCCTATATGTCTGTTCCATCTCTGGCTGAACTGCAGCGAATGCTCGGGGAAAGGACTGTAAAATCAAGGTAGATACTCGGGGATTTTTCCCCAGGTACACCTCTGCATCTTCTGGGAATCAGCAGAGATGAAAATTTCTGAGATGGAAATTATGTTCAGACTATTATTTTTCATAGTCACTGTGACCTATCTGCYATTAACTTGCTTAGTAACTTTGGAGTCCATACTTTTTGTCTGTAAGAAGAAGGTCTTCTTCAGCTAAAAACAATACTTCTCTGCAGTTGTTTTAGACCTACTGCCAAATCAGTTCCTTGAGTGCCTCCTTATAGTTGATATGAGACATAATGAACAACTGTCCTCTTCAGGATGCACTAAATGATGTATTTCCACCTCCTTCAGTCATCATTTTTCTAAGCTAAAGATTCCTAATCCATTCAAACTCTTTTCATACTACATGTATTTTGCACTTAAGGCTTCCTTTTCTGGTTTGCTTCTCAGTTCTTACTACCAAAATAGTGATGAATTCAAGAAAGCAACCACACCAACTGCCTAGAAAAGAAACAGATCATCTCACACTGGAGGGAGACACAGGCATTTTTAAGTTAGCATCAGCTGGAATATTTAAGACCATCTTGGGACTTCAAAGTAGAAAAGAGGAAACAAAGTGAGAAAGGGAATGAACATGCAACTCTGCTTGGGAATCAGACTCCTGCCACTCCTCACACCACTACTGCATTGCTTGAATGTGTATATAATTTGAGACTTCTAGTTCAAGGACAACCAAGGAGTTAATATTTTTGTGCAATTTCTTTTTAAAGGATCTGCAGATGGTTACTTTAAGGCTATTTACTTAGGAGCCTGAAGGCAGCTATGCTCTTGATGTGATTCCTGTTTTCTGCAGTTAACATGCATCTGCACGCAGACTGCAAACTCAAATTGTTTTGGAGCTGTTATTTTAAAGCACTAGAACTGCAGATGCAACCATGTATTATTTTAATGCTAGGAAAAAACAGTGCAGCCATGACCAGTTGTCCAAACACTAGAAAGAAAAATAGGTATTTTTGTCAGTAACATGGAAGGGACTGAAAATCAATAAATTATATTTCTAAAACAATTTATTTCATTCCCGTTTCTCAAGGAGGTTAAAGTATCAGGGTGGAGGCAGTAGCAGCACAGCCCTTGGGGAAGACTTACTTCCCTGGAAGCAGGGAAACTGGGTAGCCAAAAGATTGGTTAAGTATTAGGTTGTGGTTTTCCCCTTAAGTTCTGGATACTTTGGAGGCTGCTTCTGCTGGCATTTCCCCAGTCCTGAAACCCTTCACAGTGAAAGAATCTGAAAGACTGACTAATGCTCTAAATGCTGTCTTATAAGAAAATGTGACAGTACTGTACACTATGGAGATAAAAAGAAAAAAAAAAGGCTTTTGAGAATAAAATCCTGGACCTGCTGAAGTTGATGAGAATCAAATATCTTGTAATCCTATGAGCCAATAAATAATTCAGAGGTAGGTTGGTAAGCATTATTTAAAATGTTGATTTACACTCCATGGTACTCTATTTACACTAGCTGATTGTTTTCACAATAATATATGTATAAAATGAATTCAGCCATTAACCAAAAATTGAATTTCTGTAATACTTTTTCATCTGTTCCCTCAAGGGATGCTCACTCTGTGAAAGTGAATTAGATTCACAGGTTTGAAAGCACAGGAAAACATTCATATTATATTCAGCATCATGTGCTCACTTGTATCTTTTGATTAGCTGATAAACAAGCAGGAGCTGCTTTCAGTAAAGCTACAGAAGTGGCAGAAGGCCTTTATTCAGAAGGTGAAAATACAGAGACTGTACAAAAACTCTCATCCCATCTGATAAATTATTATTATTATTATTATCCTTTTAGGTGCCAAAGATTTAGGAACATCTAAACTGGACTATTTCATCAGTAYGTTCACTGCAGAGTCAAATTCCTTCCTCATACAAAAGCAGTAATTTCCCCACTAGCTTCAGGTCCATGACTTGGTCCAAGACTGAACTTTTTGGTTTMAAAAGGTGAATGAAAAGTGCTTTGCAAAACATTTGGCCTAGAAGACTCTTTCCTTTTCCTTTAATTTTTTAAAATGATTCCTCCCACAAACATGTAAGACTTTTAAAAAATATTCTTCTGAACTAGTCTCTCCTGTACAAGAATTTCCGAATTCTAAAATATAGCTTTTCTGCCATATGCTCAAATGGATTAGCTGCAATCTTATGCATATTTAAAACAATAAGAGAACAAGGTTACAATTTTTTTGAGGATGTTTTGGATAACAGTTGGGTAAGTGTTGCTACGGTAGCTCTTTCGTATCTTCTAAATGTAATAAAGAAGCAGTGATTTAAATTAATTCACTGATTATTTTAAAGGACTCTTTAGTAAGAGAGGGACTACTCATCACAATGGCATTCAGCTGAACTCCTCGGTCAATCTTTGACTATTTACGACCATCCAGCTTTCTCTGAGCATGGCACAAATAAAGGTCAGTTCCTGCAAGGACACAGTTTTCAACCCTGCAGGGTTATTTTAATCATTTTCAACCCCTAATGGAGGTCTTCAGCCATGAGCCTCTAAAACACAATTAAATTTAGTTAGATTGGCTGAATTCAATAAAGAATTAGCCCTGAATCTTCATGAAGCTGTATCCAATACAGTGGGTTCCCCACCCGCAATGGCTTTTGCTCAAGAGAAGACTGATGGAGTAACTACTAGCTCGAGGAAGACATCTTGCAGTTCTTAAAGACCCCTACAAGAATTTCAAGCATGGTTCCCATGTTTGGCCAGCTCTATACGAGTGGCAACAGTGGTGCACTGTTTTTGACCCTTCTGAGTAGATGCAGATCTTTCATGATGGAGGAAGCAAGACAGCAAAGACTTCTGTTACCCATATCGATAAAGCACCTGAGACCCAGTTGACTCCTCATCCGTGCCAAAATGGAGATTAAAGACTCTTGGAGAGCTAATGCCATCACCTTCCTATGAACCACTCCCAGAGCTCACCTTGTCCTTTACTTCCAAAAGGATGTGTCATGTGTTTTATGACATGTAACCATATAGGGTTTTAATATGTACTCACAGCTCAGGCAAGTTGGATACTCCTGTTACAGCCATAAGGTTGCTAGCTGAGTAGCAATCAAACTAAATATTCATACATAGGCAAACTGCTGTTTCTTTTTACATTTACATGGACTTCTTTTTTCAGGTATGACTAAATAACTGAAAAGAAGACAGCAGGGGAGGAAAAAAGAGTCTAGATGTTTTGAAGAACAACTTAAGTCCTTTTTGTGAAAGGTATGTGGATATAAATGCATGACATTGAGCAGAAATAGCAAGCAAAATCATTTTGAATTCAGATTAAATATTTAAAAATTAGCTGGGATAAAAACAACAGTMTGGCTGATGTCAATTATTTATACTACAAAGTAGAAGTGCAAAGGCCCAAGTTCAGGAGAATATTCCTGTTCAAGAAAATAATTTAACTTACTAACTTTAAACATGAACTTGAGTCCTTTTGAGATCACTAAAAATTAAACATAGGATTTATTTAAATCATTTCTTCAGTAGTGATGGAYTAGGTACAATACTTACACACTTCCTTAAGTCTGTCCAGAAAGATCACTGAATACAGTAAGTCATCAGAACAAAAATGACTATGGCTAAAGATCTATATAACACTGAGAATGCTACACTCTCTAAAATGACTCCTATACTGAATTAAAAAGCACCAAATTTAATTGAGAGTGCTATCTTTTGATCATTCCAAGCACTTTCACATACATTACTGACCTTCTTCAAAGCCATCACGGAATGAGCCAGAGCGGCTCATTGTCCTGCTTTTCTCATCCAGGGACATTGAGCTGTTCCTGAAGCGTGTGTCACTGTAGGGGTCATACGGACCATCTGCATTGGAAAGGCTGTGAGTCCGCAGCATGGTTGGGTTTGACAGGCTCATCTGGGTGGCAGTGGTTGGGCTTGCTACAAGGTAAAGAAAAATAAACATCAATTTAATTGTGAGACCACAAATTCTCTTGCCTGTTTTTTGTGCAACTACCAAAGAAGGTTTTTTTTCTTTATTGTAAGATATTTTTGCTGTCTTCCTCTCCGGACTTCATTATCTTTCGAAATTCAATGGATTCACATAAAGAGGTATGTAAATCAAGCTAATGAATATGAAAACACAAGTAAATAAGGTCAGTTTAAACACTGGGTGGTAAGTCTATGCTTCTACAGACAAGCTCAATGAACTCAATAACACCTTGTAGGCATGAGCTAATTAATCTTCATTTACTTTGCAATAGTCCTTCCTCAAAATGGAGTCAAATGCCCACAGGAATTTACACTAATCTTTTGCCTACATAGGCTAAGCCCTGTGAAATATCTGCTTTAAAGCTTTCAAGCTCTAAGAAAGTGACATTTTATGTATATTTAAGAGAAGTGACAAATTTTAAGTAGTTTAGTCTCCTTTTAGTTTTATATTTCAAAAGTATATTTCAGTATTTTCTTACACAGTGAGGTCCTAAGAATTATGAGTAATACTCAGGTTAAAAGAAACTCTACAAATATTAATTTTGCCTCAAAAGCCAATACTCTCCCATTCAATATGGTTTAGAACACAAAATTTCCACTTCAGTTCTGTATTTTTAAAAAGAACTTCTGTACTAAGTTATATCCAATGTTTAATAAGAACTGTTTTTGTAGAAACAACTGATCTGTTGAAAAATTGCTGTTGAACTAGCAGATTCCCCTTTTTTTATATTGTCTTTGACTGCTTCTATACACTCCATCAACTGGTACAGAATTCTGCTGAAAATTTAGAATTTTGCCTCCTGATCTCTAGTTTTCATGCTGTATTTGTCTCCTCTAGGCACTAATTATATGACTATATGAGGCAATGATTAATTTGTTCTTTTAAAGATTTACTTCTTTTTATGTAGAAAATACAGTAATTCTGTCTAAAGATGCTCAATTTTCGTAACATTTGCTATTAAAGTAAATGCAGTGGCATCTCTTGACTTCAATATCTCCAAACTCTTTTATTAAGAATACAGTTTAAAAATCTTTTTTTTGTTAGTTGCTTGACACCAAATAGCTTCTAATACATATTAATGTCACTGATCTTGAATATTCTCCATAAAGAGTTAACTTTATGGAGAGCCTAAGACAACTACAACTTTTTGTTTGACTACCAATGTACTTTCATGAGCCTGACAGTTTGTTTGCTGTTRATAATGTAATGATACTGTCTGTATATTCAGCTGAAATTTTTCTAAGTGTTGGTTTATTTAAAGCTGTTCATTTAATTTTTTTTCTTTTCAGTACACACAAATGGAGGCTCTAAAATGTCACTGCTGCAATTCAAAACTGCACTAGAAATAGGTGACCATGTAGGTTGTTGCAAATTCATATAACAGAAAAGTTCACAGACTTAACTATTTTGCATATCTTTTTTTTCTTTTTAGAATAGATGGAGAGGCTTTTGAAAGTCAAAAATAAACAGAAKAAAACAGTTCAATGAACACTTTACAAATGTCACAGACAATATATAGTGTTAGGATTGATTGCAAAGCACCAAAGTAATACTGAACTACCAAACCAGAGACAATTACATATTTTTGATAACTCGATCTTCCTAAACAGTTGCCCAGAGTACACTGACTGCTTAACTTGCAAGAGAAGGAAATACACACTGTTTAAAAAAGTTTTGTGTGAGATTACAGCTGACTTCAATGTCTACAAGACTCAGGACCTGAGCAGACTTTCATCTTGCAAAATATCATTGCACATTTCACATTAGAAAAATACTTGTTTCTTATATAAAATGTTTTGAGTGTTTCAACTTGAATGTCAAATTACAGATCAATGAAGAATGAGACTTCTATATCTTTCAAGATGAAAGCACGTGAATTATTTCCAGATATATTCTCTTGCCTATGAACACTTGTTGTGTTATTTCACTCACTGATATAGTCAACTAATATCTACAAATCATTAGGGATTCTGTTAAGTAACTTTTACTGTTTCCTTCATTTTTTAAAAAAACTTTACTTTTATCAATGTAATTAAGTGAAGAAATGGCAAATTTTCTAGCTTAAAGTTCTCCAGATTTTTGTATGATTATATCAGATTAAGCTTTGTCTGATTTTTGAACAAGCCAACTGAAAAATGTACATAAAGATAAAAATATCTTAGGACGATTAAACTGGCACATACACTATGAAATATGCTTGGATTTTAAAGCAGTATTACTGAGCAGGCAGGCAACATTCAATTCCTTTAAACACRTGTGACATTAACAAATAGCTCTACTGAATAGCTCACAATTTATATAAAGGCATCTGATTACTCGTAGAAAAGAGGTACTGCTAGAGTGTGACCTTTGGGCACCAGGGGTAGCAATGCTGATTAGTCACACTCATTTCAAAGAACAGTGCTTCCTGAGGTTCAAGGGGGTACCTGGAGCTACTGAAGAGTATTCTATTGGGCAATACACTATTTTCATGGCACAACCCACTGCTAATATTATCAAAACAGACAATTATTCACCAAGCTGGGAGAAGTTAAATCTAGTTCCAGAGGGTGATGTTACGCTGGATCCAGACGAAAATGGAGAATTGCTAGCAGTATCCTGGAGGCCTCCTGCTGAATGTGACCGTAGCCATTCTTTTGCATCTTCTTGATTACGAAGTTGGGATGAAGGAGTATACCTGTAAAAACATTTTTTCAGAATGAATTTTGACATCTATTTAAAAAAAAAGAAAAAGAAATGTCACAAGACTTAGGGAGAGGGAAAGAAGAAGACAGAAAAACTCCAATATAAAATTTAAGGATTAAAATGATACCAGTAATACAGTTCTGAGTAAAAGAGCTGTTCCAAGCCTAAATCATTTTATTTAGGTTTGAAAAAACAACTCCTTTCCTATGGCTTCAGTAGCAAACAAACTAGTAGCAACAAAAAGTTACAGATAGAAGTAGTGAAGTGTAGTAGGGTGGAAGTGTAGTGTGTATATGTATGTGAGATTGAAAAATAAAAGTACAGTTCAGAAAAAGTACAGTTCAGAAATCCTTTTATTTCCTTAGGTTATGCCCAAATTGTATCATTATTTTAATATCTTGGTCCATCTCAAAGCTTAGCTGACTTTTTGACATATTATAATCAAATTCAAGTCAATGAAGCCATTATCAGATTAATCAAGTTATGCCACAATAATTAGTATTACGGAGACATTAATATAAAAGTCTTTGAAAGTATATCCCATTTAGTTCAAGGCTTGATCATCATAAAGGGACCTGTTCCTAGGCTTTTTTGAAGGCAAAGGAAACAGTGGAAATCCTACTTATGCTGACACTAATGGCGAAACACCAGTCAGCTTCAGCTCAGACAGAGATGAGCTTTAGTATCCAYCTGAAAAGTAAGTAGGTATCACAGGAGCTATGTGGTAGGATACGGGTACCAACAGAAAGAGCGTAACAGAAGCACTTGCTTCAAAAGGGCAAGATGATGAGAATGTGCTAAGTGACACAACTACTACCTGCCAATGGGTTTCAGTATCTGTGTTACGCTGTGCCATCTGATTTTGAGAAATACTTAGGGGTTACTAAGCTCTCCTTCCAAAAACTAAACAATTGGAGCCTACTATTTAAAACCCAATCATTTGATATTATCTATTTAATTAATTAGATTCCATTTGATTGGATACTATGTGGAAAGATACAATTTATTACAACTATTTTAAATAACAGTGAACACTACAATAAGTAACACTGTAAAACCTCAAACTATTTTCAGAAAATTGTTACATCTCACCACTCAAGCAACAGTTTCTGCCTGAACTCCATCTGTATATGYTTTGCACATTTATCAGTTTTATTAAGAAAGGGGCTTTAACCAGTCATTTTACTTTAACACACTAAGGATTTTTTTTTCCAGCATTAATACCTACCTCTTCAGGACTCAAATGTTTCACTCTTAAAAGAGTCTTGATTTACTAGAGACATACTTGACAACCACAGAAGTATCTTAAACAAAAATTCCATTTTAAGAAATGCTTTTAGCACTCAGCTTCATGTGATAAAGCTGCTGTGAAGAGTAACATGTATAGCACAGAATAAATAAACTGCAGCTGCAATTTCAAGGCATCAGCTCAGTGATCCTAAAAGCATCATTTAGCGRTTCTGAAGTCACAATTTTCTAAATTGTCTAAGACATTTYCTGTAAATTCTGTAACACTAAAAGAATTTAACTAGTAGACCTAATGTTTATAATCTTGTTGGATTGCTTGTATCAATGGAAAAATCTTTTTCAGTGCAATTTTTTAATGTTATAAAAATCACAACCTTACACATACACAAAAGATACTAGAAGATATTTGCCAAATATTTGTCAGTTTGGGGATTTTTTTTGTTCTGTTTTCTTCTAGAAGGGCAAAAATTATCTCTAGAGGCCTATATATATGTATTATGAGGCAAATATTATTTTAAACCCTGTACTTCCAATCTCATCCTAAAAAGTTCAGCATGACATTGAAAATCTTTTCTTTTCTTATATCAACATCAAGATTCCTGGGGCTGCATTGTGAAAATGATTTCACATCATTTCACATAACAGCCATAAAAGCTACAAAATTATTGTTTTCAGATCAAGCCCAGTGATGGATTATGAGATGCTGTTCAGCAATTCAGCCAGCAAAAGCCACAGTTCTTGCTCAAGCAGAGAAGCCACTGGATGGAGAAAAGCACCGTGGAAAACGGCCTTCTTTGAGGATTACAAAAAGGAAGAGAAAGAAGGAAAGAAACAAAGAAACAGAGATTGTTGCCACCTCTTGCTATCACCACAGCCACAACAGAAACACAAAGCAAACTCCAAAGCCACAACAAAAGCTGTTACACTGTGTGGAAACACCAATACCTTAGTCCCTTCTTAGGCAAAGTGTTCCTATCAAGATGTGGGTCGCTGCAGAAAAGTTAAAAGAAAAGAACTTCAGAGAAGAACAAAAGGGAAGGATTAAGATCAGGCTGAAGAAAGAAGTACAAAACATCTGCATCTCCTTCTCAGAGGAAAAAGTGTTGTGCCTTTCCTAAAGGAACATGCAAAAATCTCCTCACCCACGTGTGGATTTTCACAAACATGCATCTGATGACGCCATGCCAATGAGTCTAATCTGCTCACAAAGTGGTTTTGCCATTTCTCCTACGCACAATGAACAAAAATGGTTCTTCAAACATAAAAAATACTGTGTCAAATGAATGCTTAAAAATAGGTATTTCAGCAGGCACGAAGCAGATTATTTGTGAAAACTGATACGAACGTCCAAGTCAGTAACACCTTCCTGCTGGGTTTTTCCAGCAGCCACCATTGAGGGAATGCTGCTAGCTATTGTCATGCAGCTGCAAGGTATGACAGTAAAAGTACTAAGCACAGCCTGTTTAAATCTCCAAATTATAGCTTGAACTCCATTACCAAAGTAAAATGAWCCTATTAGGCTTCCAAACCCCAAATATTTAATAGTGTGTAGTTTTATAGTTGATGAACTTGTAACTGAACAGTCTGTTAATTTGTTTTTAAAAGAAATATACACATGCTTAAATACATTCATTTACTGACAATCATTACAGCTAAACTACAGCTGACCTCCAGCATGGGAGTGGCTAAATTGCAACGGAGAGCAAAAGGGAGCTGGAGTGGTTAGACTCAGGCCATCTTTTCCCAACTTCTGCATTCATTTTTACAAGAATGGATATACACAAGTYTCTGCAAAACACTCATGAACCAAACTGGAATAAAGGACTGACAACACTTTATGACACTGGGACTTCATGACAAAAGTGACAGGCCTGCAATGCAGTGGAAGGAAAGCAGCATGCCAGAGGAATGCTGAAATGCTAGTGAGAGTTTAAATTGGTAGGAAAAAAAATCAAGATTTTTAAATGCCTTTGGCAAAGAAATGAACAAACAAAAAAGCCCACAAACCAAAAGATGCTCCCCGTAACAAAAGCAACAACAAAAATGTGAAACTCTGCCATATGACTTTCTCCAGATTTAAGTAGATAAATGAGGTATTTGAGTGGACTCTCACTGGCATGTCTCTGTGTCAGCTCACACCTGAACAACACACATAGCAAAAGACTTAACTGAGCACAGTCTTTCACAAAACATTTCGCTTCACTAACATGGGCAACAAAACCTACAACCTTTGTGCATTCTCCTGTCCTGAGACAGCATTACCTGTCCTGTCTCCTGGGCAAAGTATTTCTGCAGAATTTGGGACTAGCAGCAGGGGAAGATAGAGGGCTAGAAGAATCAGTCCAATAAGACAGAAAACAAGAGAATGATATTAGAATGAAAAGTGCAGAAAACAGAAAGGAGTTGTTATGTTGTTAGTNAAAGAAAGAAAACAAAATTTTCAAACATCATTTTCAGCAGTAATTTTCTTTCATAAAGATGAATCTACAAAACTGTTGCTACCTGACTAAATAATTATACATCAGGATATAGCTGATTTCGAACAKTTCCAGGGGTACTGCCTTCTACAAAAGGTTGGTCACAGAACATGTGTTGCAAATTAGCATCTGTTTTATCAAGATAATAGCCTAATGTCCTTCTAGTACAGCTCTGATGCTGAAAAAGCAGTTCTGTTCCCTCCTCCCCAGTCAGTSTGAAAAATAATTCAAATGATCATTTTTCAGTTGGCTCAGTCTCCTAGTCCAGTTCAGTATGCATTCACACAAATGCTTGTGCAAAAACACTGCAGAGGGCAACTAGGGTGGAGGAGGCGTCTGGGAGAGGCAAAGGTGGGATCATGAGGGAAGGGAGGCAGGGACTCCTCTTTTCAGCATGACCTCCAATTTAAAAGTTTGTCAAATTGTCATCTTCTGTTCATAAACCATTCCCATCATTACAGCACTCAAGCGCCCGTAGTCCAGATTCTAACTGTCAAATGTTATAAACACAAAGTTTAAAAAGAAATACTTGACTTCTCAAATTAAAATTATAACAATGATGGAGGTTTTTTAGGAATACCACATTCAGATCAACTAACAATTGATTTTTGGAAGGATAATATACAAAGCAAAATTTAAAAAAGTAGGTATAATACGGCACATTGGCTACTGAAGTAAACRGAAAGTCTCACCTGAACTCTGCTCTTGCACTGAACTGAGCTCCTTGCCTAAAATGGTTTCTTTGTATGTTTTAGTACTATTATTCAATACTATCTTGTAATAATGATAATTTGAATTGCAATTGCAGTGTCAGTTAGTGCCAAGACTCCACACATACTGAGATATATGCAAGCTTACAGAAACAAGAATAAAACCTACTAACCTTTCAGATAATGTAGTCTTAACACTGTTGGTTCGGACAAAGGGAGTCAAGGAATCATCTTTGGAGGCTGGAATCAAGCCACTGGAGGAGTTATGGCTCAGCCCACCTCCACTGCTCAGAGAGATATCAATGGATTCACAGCTGGTATGAAGACTGCTGACAGACTGATATCCAATGCCATCCTTGCTAACAGCTGAAGAGCTACTTGCGTTGGTACCCCACGTTAAACTGTTGGAAGGAGCTGAATGTGCTGAACTGGGACTAGAAGCTAGTGGAGACTGGTTCATGTCTGCGTTTTTACTAAATAGAGGACTGCTGCCCCCACTGCTCAGCACACCACTGCCAGATGGTGAATCTAGATTACCCTGTTGGTTCATAGTAGCATGAGGATTGGAGATGACAACAGAATTTTTCATATTTTCTGCTGTTGTGATGGGAACTTGTTTACTAGGCTTTCCACCAAAAAGTCTGTAAAAAAAGACAACATGAAAAATATATAAAATTGAATATTAAATGACTAATGCAAAGATATTTTATACGTAGGTCATTTAACTTCTTAGCCTCAGAAAACCAATATTAAGAAAACAATCTTAGACTGCTCATAGACTATAGATTTATGAATCCTCTGTGATCACTGTCCTTTCAGTCAACTCCAGAGACAATTACTATAACTTCAAATCTACTTTAGGTGTTTTCTTCTTTGAATCATCAAATAATACCTTCACAAAGCTAATTGCAGCTTCACAGAACTAAAATGCAGCCATATTATCTTCTGCTCCTCAATGAAAAAGGATACCAGAGAAATATTGCACTGATTAATCTGAAGCATGGAACATTAGAGGCTAAAAGCTTGTTGTCCAGGTAAATGCTATACAAATCATTGAATGATCTGCACAATGCAGAATCTGGTGGAATGTAACAGTAAAAACATTTACTGATATTGAACATAGGCTTGTCTCTTTTCAGAAGCTCAATTGGCTRAAAACTAACTTTTGGGGTGGAAGACTAGATTTTATCTGGAATAGCACCTTGAACTGCCTCAGTAAAGATCAGATGAGGGCCAGAACCAGTGCAAGGGAGGGGATATAAAAGCATGGTTGGAAGAGGATGACTGCAGTTGCTCCAATTTGCATCACTGGCAACCATTGTGTCACTGTACTCTCAGTGAGGACAGCACACTTCAGCTCCTTCATAACAGTCAAGGGAAAAATCTCTCAGAAGTGTTTAACTGACTTAGACATACACGTGCTTAAGATAAAATTCTCAAACATTTTAAAGCTGATCCTCAAAACTGAGAGATATATAGCTTTTGACTCTAGCTTCAAACATCCTACAGGAAAAAGGGCTTCTATTTTTGCCTTTTAACTCCATTAACTGCATTTAGAACCTTAGCTGTCCTCAAACATATCTGTATGGATTTGCTATTTCCATATAAATATAGTATAGTATTAGGAATGAAATCTTTCAAAGCTGATGTCTGTGTGACTGTAGCCTCARGACAGAAGACTAGGGCAGTCTTGGCCAAGAGCTCCCACAGACACACAGGTGGGTATGTACYAAGTGGAATTTTCTCTTCTCTTGAATATGTACAAGTTGTAGGTACAACACAGGTACACGAAGTCTGTCCAAGACTTCCCAAAAACACAGGCTGTGTAATATAGCTAGCCCCTTTATAACATATGTAGCAAGTCCAGTGATGTCCAAGAGCACTAGGCTTACTCCACATGTGCTATCTGCCACTTCAGCGTACACGTGTGATGTCTAGGACATTTCCATTGGACTACCATTGTATTTTTGCCTCACAACCCTGGGACAATACTACTGGCTCAGGCTGAGATGCCTACCTGCATCTATCTTATACCCAGCATTACTCTAATAGCTATGTCTTGATCCTCTCAGCAGCTGACAGAGAACAGTGCGGACATTCACAGACCATCGCAGATCTGCTCAGCCTGATTCACCTAGACTCAACATAGTACCTCATTGTCGAGGAGACTCCAACTTAGACAAGCAAAAGCCTTTAAATGATAAATCTCATTTTAACAGGGATTTAGAGTTTAAGTTTTATTTGAGCTAATGCTACTAGAGCAAATACAAAGATGTCAAACTATACTGCTAAGATACATGGTCTTTAGGAGCAATAGTAACTTGCAGTATTCCTACTCCAGTGTCACAGCATGCCACCTCTTCAGCTGTATTGGGGGACTGCAACTTAGAAACMGAATCTTAAGAACTTTAAGAAAAAAAAATAAATCAAACACAATATTTTTGCAAGCTTTTCTTTTAAACTCTCCAGTCTTGCCTAATGTGTTTCACAGTACCTCTGAGACAACTGAAAGTATGATGCACTGTGGCACAGGCAGAAATACTTTGCTGCCAAAGGCAGTGGGTTATTGAACCATAGCCTCATAACAAATGCAGTCAAAAGAGGATGTGGTCTGAAGAGCATTCCTTTGAGTTCAGAAAAAATCCAACCCAGCAAGTCAGTCACACCAATACAGAGCTTAATCCTGGAAGGAAAAACTCTACAAAGAAGGACATGTTATCTCCTCTCTACCACTATTGACAAGAAGCAGACCTATCTGAACTGGCTCTTGGGCCATGCAAGCCCTTCATTGAGAAAGAAGTCATGTATTGTGTACTGCAAAACATTAAGGCCAATTTAATAATRAAATGTATCAAGATAGACAGTGGTTTCATTTGAAGGAAATGTCAAATACATAATATTAACGCTAAAGAGAATATTGAGAGAACAGAGACAGTGGTGACTCTCATAGCATAMTTACAGAATTTCACTGTTCATGATAACATGGAAATTATGTATGCTTGCAGACTTACAGGTTAAGTTACACCATTTCTTGGGTATGGATTCTAATTTGCTGTTTAACATTCAATAATTACATGGCAAATAGGTAATAAATACRTGTGCAAGTCATCTGAGTATGAAAATTAACCCCAAAATCTTCTCTATTGACCTTTCATATATTAGTAATAAACAGAGAAGACCAAATTCAACTCTGATGCATTTCCACATGTGACTATTCATTTAGACAGTCTGGAGAAAAATCAAGAATGAAATTGTACGTCAAAAAAGGAATAGTTAAATTAAGTCTCAAAGATCCCTCGTAATAAGAGCCCCAAATGCCTGTTATTCTCCTAGTGCCTTGTCTTAAAAGGTTAATATTTATTTAATGTACTATTTCAATGCCTTGGCTAGCAACATAGTTTTCTAGTAATTAAAAGAAATCCTCAATCATACTTCAGCATGTATGTGCTAGAGGCACGAGCACCAAAAATCTACATTTGTCTTGGGATACKCTATAGAAATGAAAGGCCTATTTGAGTTTTTCATTTTAAGCAGTCATTGATGAAAAGTTAAATTTTCTGAAAGATATGCCTTATCTAATAAGAACTAGTAATAAAATAAATGAAGTTTCTTGAATTAGCCGCTCAAAGGCTCTTCCCACAAAACCACTCATCTGAAAAAGAACAGTCTTCAGCTCTTTAAAGCTTTAGCCTAAGCTGCCATCACAGCCGTTACGCTTGCAATGGTGTCTCAGATGGAATGGGGCTTTATCACATCACTGGAAGCAGGATGGTGTAGCGTAACTGTATGGATATTATGGTGTCGAGACAAAATGAAATGTAAAACACTGCAACTTGAAACACACAAGTTACTCATAATGCCAAATTAAAATGAGAAATAATATTAACGGAATCTTTCACCAGTATCAATATTTTGATACTCATTGTATCACAAATTAATTCCTGCATCACTCAACTCAATATTAAGTGTTAAAATCACATGTGGGCTAGAAGCTGAGATACCAAAGTCAGATATACTTTTTRTTGAAAAATTTGTTAAAAAGGAAAATTCAACCCAACTGAGACAGAGACTTTGCTTGGGGTTCTTTGACGTAGTTGAATAACCTGACATTGTGTGTCTCACAACACAYTGGGCTGATCCACACAACTGAAATATTTGCCTGGGTCAGGCATGTGAATCTAAGTATGTTAGGCCAAATTATGCTGTCATTGTAATGAAAATATGAAATAATTCTGCTGTTGTCAACTTGTAATTTGATTCACCATTGGATTACTTCCAGACTTGTTATAGATACTTTGGTGTAAGAATTCGTCRGTAAAATTAATGTAAGAAAATTCTTATTTCTGTGATATCAGTATGGATAACGCTTTCACGTATGATTTTTGTAATAAACAAACTTGTATCATGATTAACAAAGTTTCTGCCAAACTGTTTTCTTCAAATGTTAAATTTTTGTTCTTGTCTCATAATGTATGGAGTATTTACAACACTAGCCAACCTGTTTATGTGAAATTAAATTTAAATACAAAGACCTTGATGGAGGACCCTAAATAGTAAGTGTTCCACAAAACACAGCCAGGCCTGGCTGGACGAGTCCTGATCATTCAGCTCCAACTAACATTATTTTACAATCAACGAATTTTTTGCCTACCTGCGCAAAGTGGGAGAGGCCACATCAGGGTACTTGGCTCCTTGTTGGTGAGTACTTTGAGCTCCACTAGAAGCAGTCTGTGATGCAGGGTTCACTTTAACAGAATTACATGAGGCCACGCTTTCGTTGTCAGACGAAATCCCTTTCTCTTTATCAGTCTGATTGACTAATCCTGGCAGAGAGTTTCCAAGAATTACCTTGGTCGGCTCTCTCATTTTAGGGACAGGCAACCCAGCTGACTTGCTGCTTATGTTGGAGTCTATGCTACTTGTACTAGATCTATTCCCAGCTCCGCTTCTGCTACTGGATTTACTGGGCCGGGGTAAACTACGATACTGAAGATTAGTTCGGGCACTAAGCGCTAAGTAGCCATCATCCTGGTTCTGAGAGCCATCAACACTAGTCTTCCGACCAGTGGTCCTACCCATGAGTCCAGATGACTTTGGGATTTTTCCCAGGGTAGCTGATCTACTGGTGATAGTTGCCCCACTGGCAGTAATTATAGTCATGCCTACAGCTGACCCACTTTGTTTCTTAAATCCAAATGTATTAGCATTAGCAGCAGTTGTTCTAGAGTTACTTGTGGGAAGCTTTTTGGATTCATCACCACTGCTGCGTCCTGCATCTGATGGGGAACGTTTAACATGTCCAGCTTTAGGAGATAGTCTACCCTTTTCTGATACCTTGGCGTCATCAGTTTTCCCTACAAAAATAGAAAAAGAATTCTAATATTTAATGACTTGAAAACATCAAGCAAATGATGAAACTCAAAGCAGCATGAAAAGCAAAAGCGTGTTAGCCATAAGAGTGTGGTTAAAAATTATGATCTAGTCTGCACTGAACTTAAATGCCACTCTAATGAGTTATACATGCAGACTTGCCAGAGAAAGTATGTGGCGTGTTTGCCCTCGAGAATATGAAAAACAGAGAACAAAGTCTTATGTAATAGTGACAGATAAGAAAAAAAATGTTTCCCTTTTCTAGCTACCACAGACTGATGCCTTTTCATCATCAGAAAGAAGCTGTGTTAGGGCATTAGTACAATTTTTCTAATATGCATTTTTAAAGAAAGTAAGTGTCTGACCTCAACTTTTTCATGCACAATTGYGTACACCATCAAATAAGAAAAGAGATATTAACTTATACTGTTTCATTGTATAAATTCAATCAATTTTCATCCACACATCTGTAACTGCTAAAATCACTAATACATTTACAAGAAAGTTTGGAACTGCACAGTGTTTATGTATAAAGTAGCATGCTGTTTTAGTACTGAGAAAAACATCCTCAACAACATACAATGTGTGCTCTCAAACTTAACCACAAACTCAGAAGCTAGAAGTGTATTATTTGCTCTTCATATGGCAATACTATACCAAATAAATAGCTGGCTTAAGATTAGGATTGCTGTGAAAACAACTTCCAAGGTGTCCTAATATGTATTTTTAAATGAATAGAAATAGAAATGTGGAGATTTAAGATGCTGTATACTTTTAAAACAACACCCAAAAATAAAGACAGGTTTACTTGAAGTGCAGGTTCTGCTTTTGCAAAGTATTTAAACAGTTTTCCTGCTGAACACACTYGTGGCCACTTAGGTCTTACACTTTGTCTCACCTGTTCCAGGTGTCTTTAATGTGCCTGAGGTGGTTGAAGGTTTAGTCCTTGGTGTGGTAATGCCAACCTGAGCTGACATGCCCCGTCGCCAGGAACCCGTCTGTGAAATAACAGTGTTCTTCCTACCAGAAGTGCTTTTATCAGATTCATCAGACACATCAGAGGGATTCCGCCTCCATTTAGATCCTGACTCCATTTTTATGCCACTATCTGATCCTCCGTCTGATTTCTTGACTTCATCACCAGACCATAAGGAATTCCGCTCAACCTGAGAATGTTTTTCTGCATCAGTCTAGGAGAGATAATAGATTTTAWTAGAACCTTCATAACAAATCTTTCTTTCAAGAAGCTTCACAAATGAAAAGCAACAAACTGATGAACAAATTCAGATATCAGGTCTATTACCAATAGACAGAACATGCCTTTGATAAAGAAATTTCAGAGTAAGAAACAAACTATAGCAACGACATTTATTTTCTAATGTACTACTGAAAATAACAAAAAACATACAAGCACCATCTCTCCCAGTAAAGCAGAAAATAAAGAAAAATAAACACTTGATTTATAAAGAATATACTCAACTCCATGACATTTATAATCCTGCATCTCGAATTTCACATGAACCCTTTCAATGCAATGCYTAAAAATCGTATCAAATCTGTGTAGCTGGCTTTTCTTTGTTCTTGTCATTTCCTGCCTCTTTTCTGGCAATCTGATTGCCAGAGAATGATGAGGCAGCTTTTTGCACAGACTTAAAGATATGGAATGCTGTTAATTCTAATCTAACACTTTAGAAAAACACCTAAGAACTGAAGAAAAATGAAATCCCAACAACTTTCTGACAATATTGATTTCTGACTTAAATACCCAAACTGAGTCAGTTGTTAATTTATATTCAACTCTTACAAACAGTTTTTTCCCTATCCTTTGCCCACACTGATTGTGCTGCCAGTCTCTTCCAGAGAATTTTGCAAAGATCAGTACCAAATACRGAACTTTCTCATTATCAAACCTTGGCCAAACTCTGAACAACTCTATCAGACTCTATTGACCTAAATATATCCCTCATGCATCTTTATGTGCTGTTGCTAATGATTACTATTCAAATTCTCTTGCAGAACTCTATGGCTCCTGTCAAATGCTGTTCATTAATTTGGGCAAATTTTGTACCACAACAATCAACTATTACATGACTATATATGTCCAATGTCCATGATCTGGCTGAAGCGCTTTCTAACCATAACAGAACCATGAAAGAGACTGCAAACCCAACACTTGATTACAACATTTGTAAGGAGGTTACAAGATGCTAGTGTCAGCTCTTCCCTGTAGCGTTGTGCAATAAATAAAGAGTAATAGCTTTTTAAAGGAATTTGCATTAATAACACTCAMAACGTTGTTTAGTCCACATTCCTTTACTCCTTCTCAATAATCAGGAAAGAGGAGCACAGAAAAGGATGAATGACATCTTACCATGCTTTCAGCAAAACACATTTTTAAGTTCCTAAAGTCTGTCTCAACATTGAGTTTTCTTTTCTTATCAGATCTTACCATTAACACCAAAGAATCTAGAGGTTTTATGGCTTCATTTCCTTTGCTTTTCACAGTATTTTTTAAAAGACTGAAAAACTAGTCTAAAAGTGTTCAGTACATGAAAGCTGACACCACATATTTTAATTATGTAATATAGTTAGGGCCTAGGTAATTTATCTAGATATTGAACCATTAGACTAAAAAGCATTTACTGTACTATGCACTTCAATATTATTTTCTTGCTGTATTTTTCTCCTGGTAGTCACATGTCATTTGTTTCCTGTCTTTTCATCTAAAGACAGCAATTCAGCATAGTCTTAAAYGAAACACCACCTTCTATCTTCCTTCTTTTCCTATGGTTGCAAGATTTTGTGATTGCTATCTTTTTATGTATGAACATTGGCAGGTTTGTAATAAATTCATGATGTGACCATTTTTCCCTTCTCTGTTTCACTAAAATTATCATTTCATGGAAATGTCGCCTATGTTCACACAGCTTAGAAGAGACCTCAGGCAAAAAAGAACAAATAATCAACCAACAAAACCACATCATCATCATCTCTCATGTGCTTTCATCAGTATCTTGACTTAAGTCCCTTGTCTGGAAATTTCCATTTACACTGCAAGTGTTCCAGAGCAGAAAATACACCTACTTGCCAGTAAAGTGCTTATTCTAGTTTTGCTAGCTTATAAAATGCTCCTGTATTTTCTATTTTTCTCCTTCACATCTGTAAAAAACAGTAAAACCTCAACAGAGAGCCACATCATAAGAAGGCCTCTATCTCTGGTTTCTTCAGTTTTATTTAATTCAGCTACCACACCCATGACTAAATATTTTACCCAAGGCTTTAAAATGCTGCACAGCTACCCTCGAAGCACGTTGGCCAGAGATGTTTCTGTTTAATGGTAAACAATGAGAATAACATAGAAACATGACTAAGGAATCAAAATCAAAACACAGCGAAACTTGGCTTTGCCATTTCAGCTGAAACTCSACCCACCTGAAAGAGCTGGATTAGGTGAAAGTGGAAATGCTGTTTGCTGGAGGTCATTGCAAGACAAATACAACATAAGATGTGAACAAAGGCTGCCACTAGACTGAGTTGGGAATAAAGGTAGCTAGTAGGACTTTAAAACCTACTCATACAGCTTTGTAAGTTTATTCATGAAGATGTGAACAGACAGGGTCCCCCTCTGCTCCTGTGTTACTGAGAAGTCATCTTGATTGAACAGGTTGAGGATGCTGCTGTTTTTGACTTACAGGAATTGTTTTTCCTCTTCTGATCTTTTTATCAGTACATGAATAAGTTTATTACATGATCTCTTCCATTCATACTTCAGTTAAATAAGTTATTTTCCAATGCTCACTTGGTTTTAGTTTCCTGTTACAATATGTATAGAATAAGACCTTAAAGGCATATGCGGAACTGTGTTAAAACATAACTTTAAGTCTGTGCAATACAACAGAAAAACATTAGAGACCCAAAAGCAGTATAGTTACATTAAGTGGTCTGGTACTTGGCATAACCAGGGCAAGACACAGTGCCACGGTAACGCAAATTCTGGTTTCCACCACTAGCCTGTTCAGAATCAACTTGGGGACATCTTCATAGCATTGTTACAGAAAGGGCTACAGCTACAACATGTCTATGAAGAGGTAGTCATTATCATGTTTTCGGCATGCTTTTCAGAGATGAGGAACATGCATATTTTTCTGGAGTTGCAGGTAGTCAGCTGCTCTGAAAATCAATTTCTTGGTTTTCTGCTTAGCACAGACTTTTTTTTTCTTCTGCAACTATGCTTTCTTCTTCTGCAGAGATAATTCTGAGTAAGTGTTACTGACTGTATCAACAAACACTAACATGCTAGGGCCCTCTCCCTTTGATGTGCTACATTATTTGTCTGGACTCTCAGCTGCACGTGCATTAGCTTCAAGCTTTAATTATCTGAAACCCCAACTCTGTACCATCTCAAAAAGATGTGGTAGAATCACGGTAGCTTGAAAGTTAAATTCCTGCTATGTAGGAACAATCAAAGCAGTGGATGCCCTGAGAAGAAAAGTCCACATCCCTATGCAGATCTCTACCTGTCTTTTGTGGCTCAGTGCATAAGCCAGCATACTACTGTCTGGGCAGGAGGGTAAAGGCATATATGCACTGCTATGTCATGAGCTGGGAGATCTACTTCAAGTTGCTAAAAATCAACCTTCCAGACTAAACGTGGTTCCATCACTCCAAGCTACTCTTCACTCCCTTGGCTGACAAGATTAGAATTTGATGTTTAAAGGAAAACAAAATATTTTTTGAAAATTGGTTTGTAGTTAATGGTAATACCTGGAATGAATTATCGTCAGCCGTGAAAACTAAGAGGAGAAGCAGGTCACAGACACAAATTGAACAACTGTATATATAACTTGTATACTTTGGTTCCCAGTTCCCTCTCCTAATGAATATGCTCTACTATCTGTACAAGCCTCAGATCCTTTTCTTCTACTATATGTCTGCACTCTTTTTGATGCTGTAATAATTGTGGAGGAGGAGGAGGAGGAGTTCATCAACACAGATTTTGATCTTTTAGAGGTGTTTCCAAGAATCTGCTCCATCAAAAGATAGAAGTCAAATGAGTTTTTTTTTTTAAGTTAAAATTTAGTCACGTATCCTTTTTTTCCAACAGCATTACAATGTTCAGACACTAACAATTGTCAAAAAATCTTCTAGCTGTCTATGCCACTCTTTCTGTTATATACTGAAGAACATGCTCAATTAATCTTAACTCCTCTCAACTTGTATGGGACATGTATTAGCAGTTTTCCACACACATGAAATCACTGATACACAACCAGAGGCTAACTCTGGAAATCTTTAATGTAGGCTCAAATATGCACTTCATGGCAAGGGAACAAAGAGTAGTACATGCTCGCACCACAGTCCTGTAGGATAACACTTCACAGCAACCACACTTCTGCATTAAAATTGACATTAAAAACAAATTTAGGGTCCAGACATGAAAAGAAAAAATAAAAGAATAAAAGAGGGGAAAGAAATAGAAGAGAAAGTCAAACACACATCTCTTTCCTCTACTTGCTGCAATGCTGAGTTTTACCCTGCTTTCACTTTGACACACAACACTTGACCATGTAGAGCAGGTGGGTATATAAAGAACAAAACTGGATTGCTTAGTCCAGCACTCTGCCAAACAAAATTCCATACCATTAGAGGAAAAAAACACAGTTTATATTATTACAAATCTCTGTTTGATGCAATCTAATTGATGAATAAAAAACTGCTAGCTATCTTCACTGGTTTACTCTATTTGGATATATAACAGCTGAGCACAAAAAAATACATGAAGGCTGTCAATGGACATAGAATTTATCTTCCTGTGAAATGCAGTCAAATTTAGAAAGCCTGCAGTAATGTGCAGCCCTGGAAGTTTAAAATAATGTATCTCATTTGCCTAGTACATTTATACTTCCAGTTAAGATGTAAATAATTAAATATCTTTAAACTTTTATGTTGACTTAAGATAATTCTGTTCTTTAATTAAAAAACACAGTATCTTTTCCAGAGCTAAAAAAATAAAATCCCATCTATTATTACATGTTTACTATACATCAGTCCCTTTAARAGGTCAAAACTCATTTGTTGCCATACCACCCCAGCAGAGATTCCATGGATTCCACACACAGAGGAAATATTCCAGGATGCTACATATGATAAGGTAGTTACTATTGCGTAACATAGCTTTTCCAGTAATATCCACTGTATTGAAGGTTACATGTGCGTTCACACATTCAAGGATGTAAGAAAGGAGGAGGTAGTAAAGGTAAAGGTATATGCAATTATGAATTAATAAATCAGCTGACACTAACACAAGAACCTGCAGCCTAGTTTTGATAGTCTGGAAAGTAATACGCTATTAAATGTTAGTCAAGGCAATAACAATAATTCTTTGCACTCTTACTTTTTTCTGCATCAGTGTCCAAGTTTTTCAGCCTGAGTTGCTGAAAGGCTGTAAAAATAGCTGCAAATTAGAGCGAGGTTACTGCTTAAGACACTCATGCATGTAATTATCATCATGACAAGAAGCACTATCTGTCAAAAGATGAATAAGCAGCTTCATCCTGCTTAAAATATTTATGCCTATTGCATACAGAAAATAATACGTATCCAATGTTACTGCAACAAAAACAGAGATCTTACCTGTGCATCTAAGTTTTTGCGGGAGGAGGCAGGTGTGTTGGCATAAGAGCTGATAGAGGAGCTAGTGTTAATGTCATCAGTACTGAGATTATCTATGGTGTCACTGATCCCACTGCTGACAGAGCTGCTGTCATCCCAGCTGGAGGAAAAGCACACCAAAGGAAGACAACAAAAGTCAAAAGGCAAAACATAATTCAGAACAAAATTATTATTTCTACAAGTCTCATCCTATTTGCAGCTGCAAATGAAAAAAGTCTGCTCTTTTTCATGACTTAGCTCATTGGACATCAAGTTTGAATTCATACAGTTCATCACCTGCCTGATTGCCATAAGACTTACTCTATATCTCTGTTAGGCTTGTAGAACCAATGGTGTAACTCTTTTTCCTGGTTCACCTAAAAGCTTCTATCAATAAACAAACTTTAAAGTGACCCTCAATCTTTGTGCCTGCACTGTAGAACAGGCTAAGGAGGCACTGGTAGGAAAGCTTATCCTGCTAGACGTAGTACTAACTTGCTAAGCCACAAAGCAGAGATGGAATTTAAATACAAGGCAAAAATTAATCTTGACACAGACTTTTGTACTTTCTATCTTGTTAGGTATTCCTAGTCAATAACGCAGATTTGCCAGTAGCAGCAACGGACAGCTGTTTGTAGCACTTGAAAGTTTAGCCCAAGAATGCCCCTGTTCAGATAGCATGCAACTCTCCTGCTCTGTAAAACTCTCTTTTTTTAAGCAGATAAAATAATAGCTCATTATTTAGGACTACCTTCTTCCAGAGTGTAATAGCTTCAACACTTTCTAGTGCATCAGAAACACCACTAACAAAAAATACCCGT
The DNA here is from genome assembly GCF_003343005.1 of Rhea americana. Lineage (NCBI taxonomy): Eukaryota > Metazoa > Chordata > Aves > Rheiformes > Rheidae > Rhea > Rhea americana. Next base: position 6,377,591 of record NW_028185816.1, read on the forward strand.
GTCTAAAGTGATTTGACTGTAATAATAGACAAATCAAAATAACCTAAAGTCAAGATAGATGCTTCACTACTAACATGTCCTTAAAAATAAATAAGTATTGCTTAAGTAAGAGATTTATAAACTGGCAAACAACTGCTCCTTCTCAAAGAGTAATAAAGCTTGGATTGAAACAATGTCCTGTAAGTAGCTGTGCAAAGATATTTCAGCCCACTGATAACTGTGCTATTGCTGGAAATGCATAAATATATATTGCATATAATTTGCAAAACCTAGCTATGAAAGTTTATCTCCTAGTGACTCTCCAGTACTTTATTAACATAGTCTCAGATTTTGGGAGCTCCATACTCTCCTACTGCATTTCTTGTTTGCTTTAAAACCTTGTAAACAGAGAATGCCATGAATTGAATTGACTTTAGAGTGGAAATCATTCACACATTGATACACTGGATATTTAATACATGCATTTAAAATTAAATTTTTTAAGTATATAAACAAAGACAATGGTCAGCAATGATCAGAGCTTCAGGAATCTCAGTTCTGTTTCTCAGATTCTCTTCTCAACTCTGCCACAGACTTTGTATACAACCTTTGGCGACTCACAAACAGAAAACATTTCATTTTTCTCATTTGCATTTACAAAAGAGCTACCATATATTTGAGTTTTAATGAAGCTTCAGTAATTTTTAATTGCTTTGTGCTTACTTGTGAACATTTTATTTAATTGCTTTGTGCTTACTTGTGAACATTTTATCCACTCATACATACATCAGGTCATGTGAGACATTTGGCACAGATGAACTAGCAGCAAGATCGGCTAATGCACCAAACCACTGGTGGCAATGGACCCACCGGTGGCAACGGACCCACACTCGGCTCGGTGCCCGCAGGAAGGGCTATTGCTTGCAGCTGCCTTTTCCTCTTGCTTTGTTTCAGGTTATGGCCCCCATCAATCTGCCAGCACCGGCGCTTTGTGCGTGTTCTCCCTCCCCTTACTGCTTCAGACAAGAGCAGCCAGGTAGCTCCCATGGGYGACAGTCTCAGCTGTCGGCCTGCTTTGCCTTGCGGAGACGAGGGCATCCCAAGCTGACCCGGGCTTCCCCACTTGGACTGCCTGGAGCCGCTGTGCCAGCAACAGGCAGGCCCTAGGTTTGCGGGAGGATTTCCCAAACACTGTTTGCACAGCAGCTCCAACTCTCCTGATGTGAAAGCACAGTTGTAGCCTACGGTATTAGCAACATCTTAATTTAAAGGAAAGATACCATTTTTTCTAGATTTGGCTTTACCTGAATATTTTTTTATGAGGAACTACTGTAACATAAAATAAAGTTATATGTTAAAATAAAACTTCAAGCACAATTCAAGACTCCTCGTATCCGACAAAGCTAGACAGAAAGACTCGACAGCAACAATTTTATTGCTACAACAACAACTTTTACTGCTGTTTTCCAGTATCATCTTCAGTATAACTCAGCATATGATGTGCTGACTGCATAAAGAAATCCAGGGAACTTAAGGGAAAAAAATCCTAATTTTTCCTCCAGTATGGAAAAATTGAAAACTTGGAAAAGAACTAAAAGTCTTTTTTGAAGTACTTTTCTTTAGAACAGGCGATTAAGTATTTTTTTTGTAATATATTGAAAGCGATATGCACATATATCTGCATATATATATATATATATATATATATATAAAATTCAGTATATCTGCATTTCAATTTTTAAAAATGGTCCTATAGCTAACACTTATTTTTATTTGAAGACCTATAACAAAAAGTGATTACATTTTCTGGATGTTATAAGCCTATAAATAAGTATATAAAACTGATATTAAAATAACTGTATATACAAACGTACTGATCATTTTCCAAGTTTCCTGTAGCAATCAACAGTTTCTTTTTTTATTTCTGAACCTACAAAAAAGTCTTTCTCTGCAAAATGAGCAATGCTGATGTTTCGCATGTTCAACAGTTTAATCTTCTTATAGATATAGCACTGGGGGAAAAATACAATACTGTTCTTCTGTACGGATCATAGTTCCATATTTAACAAACATCAGTACTTCGAATAGTAACTTTATCTGATAAAATGAATACACTTACTAGCGTTTTGTTATCTGCCGACAAGACATAATTCAGTTCTTATTCCAAAAAAAAAACTTTTGGTTTAATAAACAAATACACACTTCAGGTATTGCAAACCAAGTCTTCCAATGGGGAAAGGTATTTCTTGATCTTCAAAATTTACAGAAGTATTAMATTTCTAACCATTCCTCACCATTCTGAAACTACCACAGGCCCCAGTTTAACAGCATCTAAAGAATGTGTCTAATTGTAATCACAAGCAGTTTTACTGGTACTGGTCAGTCCTATCGACTTTAGTGGGGCAATTTAAGGCATTATGGAAATATTCCAGTGCCCTTCTGAACCGGGACATACGCCCCTGGGCAAAGGCAGAAACATGCATCTGAATACATTGACCGTTGTGGCCTCCTTTTCAATATATCCTGGGCATTAAATCTGTTKTGTTCTGATGGAACCCATGAACAACTCAAACTTTGTACTTTCAAGTTTACTAATCCGTTACCAAACTAAAAATAAAAATGATTAGTCACTCTTTGAGGTCCAAAGATAAGTGTCTAATTTAATTAAAACACATATATAGTTTAATCTGTTTTGAATGATCCTTTGTATTAAAAGCTGTTCACTCCAAGAAGCCCATCGCACCTTAAAGAAACACCGTATTTGGTCAATATGCTACGGTATATAACAGGCAGAGCATCATGTGCTGCATGCAGCTGAAGACTACAGCTTCTTGAAAGGACAGTGTCTGTTAACAAAGTGATACATCTCTATCACACATTGTTCTTGAAACAACCCCAAGCCCTCCACATAAATTAGTTCACTTTTACCTTGATTCAGTGTCTTGATGGTTAAAGTCAAAAGAAAGGCAGCAGAATGGGGAAACTAACAGCCCTGGCAATTACAGCATTCTTGGCTCCCAGAGCCATGATAACATCTTTGTAATTTAGCTGCTGCAATTAATAATTTCTGATGTCAGCAAAAGCCTACTCAACCATACCCTAGAGCTGGGATGTTTGGGCTTTCCTTCCTCTATTTGATCAATCAACTGAAGCTTTACTTTGATTACTGAAAATTACATAAATTCTTGAAAGTATATTTCATACTCTCATCTAATATGGAGGGAAATTACATAGCTACCCACTTAAAAAACATCAGCACTACTGAAACTATACCAGATTGTAAATGGGGTCAAAYAGCTTAGTTAACGTCAGATTTTCTCAGATGAGATCATCTAAGGGTGTAGCAAAGCTTTAAACAGTACCAAATACTGGGGGGTCTGGAGTATCTGCTACTCTCACCATGTCTTACATGCAAAGTACCTGTCCCTATCCACTATGAAACCTGCTGTGTTCAGCAGGGAGCAGTCTGCAGGATATGCCTCTTGGACATCTTTGGTCAGCCATAAGTTTAGAAAAATCTTCTTGAAGGAGCTCAGATACTCTCTGATAATTTAAATTTTAAAAGTGAAGRCGGGTATTTGGTGAGCCGTACTTAGGGATTTTTGAAATCTTGAGAGTTATAGCCTAATCTCAACTTGCAGGTTTCCCCGTTCAGACTAACACAGTAACTTCTACTTCCCTGTGGAAGATAGAGCTTCATCCTTCTCATGCTGTTCTCTATTTTGTGTCAGACTTGGTTTTTCATTAAACCATAGTTAGTTAGCTCCTCAAAATACATCACCTCTTACCCAAAGCAGCCTCATGCTCTCTCTCGAGCAAAGTACACTCGTAGCAGGTCACTCTTTCAGAGCTGCCTTCTCTCCGGAGGCAGAGGGGTGTCCCAGGTACTGTTGATGCAACCTCCCCCTTCCCCACCTCCCACCCTGCCTTCTCACCCTAATGTGACTAAGAACACTGCTAATAAAGCAATACTTACATCTCCCACATACAGCACCAGGTCAACTACTCAAAGCTGCTTTTTGAAAGAGATTTGCAAAGCAGTTATCCTTAAGACCTGTATTTTTCTACAGTCTATCAGCATTTTTCCATCTGGCACAATAATCATCCCCAGAATTGGCTCTTTGTCAACCTGGACAGCATATGAAACATTCTCACAATCCTCAGGACACCCCCTCCCTGCAGAAATCTCCCACATTTACAAGTCCAAAACAAAAGAGTCATTAAAATATTACTACATAAAGCTATTGTAAGGCTGAAAATGCACCCTAGTAAAGGGTGGATATCTTAACTTTACTGGATCTTCAGTCAAAATCAAAATTGCAATGAGCTGCTGAAAAATACATTTGTCAAAGACAAGGCCTTGGGGCCTACAATATTTCAGCTGGAAACATGGTAATTATCCTTTTCTACCTAAAAATTTAACTATTTATTAGTTGATAGARGAACAAAAAAAGTCAAGGTATAAAATAATTGAAACTTCACAGCATTTTCAAAGGAWTAAAAGGAAAAAGCCAGGAAAATGTATTTGTATTTGCTATAAGGCAAGAATAATGCAGTTTCCACTGCTTTCTTGTGGGATTTCCTATAATACTGACATCACTGTATCATGATTTCAAAAACCATATACAGTCCCTTGCATGGTTTCCCTTTCAACTTACTAGGAAAGGTGATAAAYAACTGCAAAAGAATGGATTTAGAATCTACTTTCAAGTGAAGTGGTTTAATTAATGTATTTTAAGTGGATATTAATCATCCASCTTCTCTGTGTCTTCAGTAAATCTCCTCTATTACAACTCATTACAGGTATTTTAATGTGAAACATTTTGTTTCTAACTGAAGGTGGAGCTCAGGGACATCACTGTTACATTGAAACACTTTGAAAAGTGAGACTGTCAAAAGTGAAAAGCAAAACAAGCTAAAAGAATATAGTCCATTTCCAGCTGTTCTTGCTGAGGCAGAATCTAATTCTTCTAATGACATTTTGGTGCACAATTAAACTCCTGTAAATGTGCTGAGAGCTATTTAGACCATTTTAATGTTTAGTGACTACTCACTTAACATCCAACAAACCAAAATGCAATTCTCTGTCAAATTCGTTTAGAATTCATGTAAGGTAACATTTCAGGATTTGCATTTAAAAGAGAATAATCATTTGATCAGAAGTATTGATAAGTCTCAAAACAGTTGGGAAAGAAAAGATTTGGAAAAGTTGGAAAACTGCATGGGCTTTTTTTGTTTAACGTTTTTATATCAGCACTAATAACCTTATCAAAATAACAGTGGATTCTCTTTTGTCTCTCAAAATTTGACCAGGAATTTGCCCAAGTCATTGTCAAATTCCCCGTGAACACAGCCAAGCACACACACACAGGAGCTGTTAAACCCACCTAATCTCAGMGAGTTTACCATTTGAAATACTCCAAAGCATCACAAAAACAATCTGATTTTCTACTGAACCTAATAATCTCATGCTATAAAGCAAAAAACTCCAGTGGCAGCTTTTCTGTTTGCTCAGAGACTCTTTACTTCTTCACTGTCTAAAATCACTAAATACAGCAGCCACACAACTGTACTAAGTTGCAAAACGTTTGCTGGTTAGCTGGTGGAACTTGTTTTTTGGCTGTTGTTCAAAACAACTGTTCCTATGGCGTTACACAGCCTAAGGGGTTAGGTGACAAATCAGTGCGAGGTCCTGCCTTTGACCCCAAGGCTGGAGGGACACCAAGGTACAGACAAGCAAAAAGGATCTTGCTCAAATACTCCAAACAGCTAGTCAGCCTTGTCTCCTGGACTCATGATCCACAACCCRTATTTTCTGTGTTTTTCCCCTTTCACTGCTGATGTTCCCCACTCGCTGGCCTATCTGAAGAGCTCCTGGTTGCATATACCAGTGACTAACCCAGCAGTGCACGTGCAGAGGATCCTTGTGCTGCTATGAAATTCACCTTGCTGCCAGCAGCAGGGTCGCTTCCTTAATTTGAAGACCTAGCAATTGATACTCATCCCTGGTTGTTTCTGTGCGACTCCATTGACTCCAGCTGATTTACACCAGTGCAAACTGGAGAGAGAATCAGTGTCTTCCTACCACGGTAAGCTCAAATGTTAAGTCTTACTAGTTATTACGTAAAAATTACCCTCACAGCCTTTACTTCCAAGCCGGTAAAATGCCTTGAAAAAAGTCAGAAATCTTTGTTTTTGTACCAGGTGAAAATGAATCCCCGTACAGCACACAGCCGGCACGCAAGAGTAAGAACAGAGCAAATCCCTGGCAGGAAAGCGTGGGTGCTGCCGAGGCCCCGCCAGCTGCCTCCCTCCCACCCCTCCGCCAGGGAGCGAGGAGGAGCCCAAGGGTGGGTGCCAGCTGCGGGATCACCGCTGGGACTTGCCTGTCGGGGCCCCGCGGTGGGCAGAGGCACTGCCTCGGGCAGGTGGGGTCACGGCGATTCCCACCGCTCTGGGAGCTCTGCCAGGGAAACCCCRGAGACCTCGCGAACATCTCTCGCTTACTCGCCTCGCTTCACAGTTTGTGCTTTCTTCACACCCCAAAGCAGGTATCTTCCGGATCACCTCCCCTCATACGATACAAGCACTATTTAAGCCACGACTTAAAGAAGAGTGGCACTTAGTGAGAACACAAGCACATTGACACCAGTCTCTTTTCTGAACGCGCCTGCTGACCGTTTCGGGGCTGGCGAGGGTGAAGCCGCCGCGAGCCGGCCCTGCTCCCTGGCAGCCTGCTTTGGGAAACAAAGGGAAGCTTCCCAGCTCCCAGCAAAATCCAAACTGGCTTGAACGCAAAGACAAAAA
>NW_028185816.1:6384401-6395533 GCF_003343005.1 Rhea americana
AAAAAAAAAAAAAAAAAAAAAAAAAAAAAGATTAGCAAAATTCTTAGAGTACTGATGTAACTAAGAGGTGGAAGGAAAGGAATGAAGGGCAGTATAGAAACGAAAATATGCAAGAGGCATTTGAATTCCACTGTGCTGAGGGGGAGCCTGCGAGACCCCCCCGGGCAGACGCCGGCACTCAGGGGAACCACCACTAGCCCCCTGGCCGGGAGTGCTCACCGCCACAGCACCCGTGCCCCATGCGGCAGACCCCCGGTAGCCCGAGTCAAAGAAACTGGGTCCAAAACACAACCCAGAACCGAAGCCTCCCGCAGCAGCCAGGTACCACACGGCTCCCTCGCTGCCCCGTCCCGGGCTGCTTCCTCCTGACTTTGTACTCCAGCAGCAACACTAAGGCACGAGCTTTAAGGTCTGCACACTGCAATCCTGCACAAGAAATGTGCAGGCCTAGAATGAAGAACAGATACATATGAAGAGCTGAAATAATTCACGGTCGCTGCTGAAGTTCTTCATTCATAATATGGTGTAAACGCTCTGCATGAATCAGTCAAGGCACAATCCTGTGCAGTGAGACACAGCTTTCACACCTGAGAGCTGCTCCTCTCTCTGCAGCTGCCCCTGAGCGCATGGGCACAGAGACAACGCCTACGCTTACTCACTGCTCTCCCATCAGCAGAAGGAGACACACACAGAACTTGGCTTTCCTACATATTACAGCCTGCTGACATATGTTCTGAGTAAAGCTGAACTTGGCAATAAAACGTGCTAATTTGATCACTGGGCACGGCACTGTCCCTCAGGAAACTGAACCACTGGAAAATGACTTGTGTTATCATGCCAGCGATTAAAGAACAAACACATGCACATAATCAAGTGAAATATTTCATTCTTAGTCATATGGAGATGTGTGCACTGAAGACATCAGCTACTAATTCTGAAAGCAGTTTGTTTTSTGGTAGAACTGCAACATCATAACAAGCACCAATAAATCTTGGTTTATGTCAGACTTTAAAATTAGGCTTATTTGAAAGACATCGCAAAAGGAAAGAGATCAGATAACCTTCCTCAGACAAAGAGTTTATGAGGAAGCTGATGGAAATGGGCACAGGAGTGTGAATAAGGACTGCGTATCATGCCCTACACTGCAAGTGCACGCTGTGCTGCGGTAAGGGTCCGGGCGGCCTCGCACCGCCTTTGTCGCAGGCCCACGGGAGAGTCCTCGTTCGCACCGCGGGCAAACAAAGTGCTCACCTACAACAAAGCCCCAGAGTTTTCTCAGACGAGTCTGTAACGCTAGTGAGAAAGGCACCTTGTTAGACTGCAACCTATTAAATGCAAATACTCAGTCAATAAAACCTTCTAGAAACCTGAGGCAAAGCCAGAAAAACAAATTCAGTAAGAGCTATYGCTTCTTTTATATGTAATTTCCTATTATTTTATTCAAATACATGCAACCTAACAAAAATACATTGATTTGCTGTAGCATTCAGCAATTCAAATAAAATATTTAAGCCAGGGAAAAAACTTCTATTTGCTGCATAATCTAATCTGGCTTCACTGCTGCCGACATTTAAAAAGCTAAACCTGTTTGCACAAAGGTGTAACACAAGGTACAGACCATGCTTTCAAAAGCATAGAAGACTTCTTACCTTGCAATATTCCTAGGCCAAAGCATTTCTCCACCTTGCTGCCCATGAAGAATTCCAGAGAAAGGGCTCAGATTGATTTTACAGGTTGACACCTTCATTAGGCTACCATCCAACACTCCACTAAATAAAATACCTTAGAACTTAGCTATCTAGAAAGAGACTTTTTTAAAAGTTCAAGTAAGGTTGTTTTTCAACAGAGCACTGAACATTCAGCAACTCCGAAAGACACTGCAAAGTAAAGCCTAGCCCGAAGGTGATCATCAGAAACTTCCCCTGGAAAGAAATCTGATCCCTCAACAAAATTAACCTCTGAAGTGCTGAAAAAGGGAGAGGTCAAGACTTTCTGCTGGTACTAGGTCATCTGTGAAAAGCTGTAACCTGATGGCAGTAAAACAGGCAGACTGGGGGCCTCCAGATCACATACCGTACCATGTGAAGTAAAAGCTCATGTCAGCCACCCTGTACTTTAAGGTACTAAATGACAATATTTGATCTCAGTTAAAAGCCTACAGTCCTAAAAAGCACATTTCCTGCTCAGTTTTTATACGGTCTCACAGACAGACYATACAATGACTGCTGAAATAGCTATAATTTATATAGTTTTATGAAAATATAGCAGCATAAAAAGATAAGAGACACCTCAATTGCTTTACCCTAAAATATTTGGCACATTTGTAAAATAATGAATTTATTTTTTGTCATAAAAACATTTTCAATACAAGCCCACTGGTCTTTCCACAAAGACTTTATGATACTGGGAAGCGATAGGTACAATTTCTCTGAGCAGTTATTAAATATACAACTCCTTATTTACAGGTGTAAAATAAAGGGCTTGTTACTTCATTTCAAGTGTAACAGAGGTAGGAACTTACATATATTTTATTGATGAAAATTTATAGTTATTTGAATTCAAAACTCTTATTTTAGTCTATTGATATAAATACTTCTTGCCAATACTATGCTTGCCAAGTCTCTGCTATCTGCCATCCATGTGGGATTTCTTATTCTAACAGAAATATGGAGGCAGTGATTAGCCTCATGCTAGATGCTGCAAAAACATAAACTGTAAACCTCAGAAAACCCATAAAAGAGTGGGAACTGTTTYATAAGGCTTGTCACTTCCAGTCCATGTAGTCACATCATTTACAGAGTTAATTGGCTCAGTACAGGTGTTGAGATCTTTAGGTACAAAATAAGATATGACACATATAGCCCAATAAAGATAAATGCTAGAATCACAGAATCAGTAAGGTTGGAAGGGACCTCTGGAGATCATCTAGTCCAACCTCCCAAAGATTTCCTGGTGCTGGTTCCACTGCAGCTTGAACCCAGGACCTTCAGCATGTAAAGCAGATGTGATAACCACTACACTATCCCCCTACCCACACAAGAGGAATGGTACTAGTAACCTAGATTATGTATAACATAGGGGCATGGTAGCTGTGACTAGATGGGCATGGCAGCTGGTACTGGGACTTGAACTAGAAGAATACCATAAAAGGTTGAGGAGCCCAAGGGTGCACTAGCCAAGGGGCTGCTTCAAGATCACTGGGAACAGAGGAAAAGCTGCCCCAGCCTAAAGAACTGGGCTGATGGGTAAAATGCTGCAAGGAGACTTGTGATGAGACTAGAGACAAAGCTGGAGTGGGGAAATGGAGCTTAGATGTGACATCTTGGAAAGTGGTTCGGAGTCTAAAAGAAATCAGACATAAAGCCAGGGCAAGGTAGTAAGACTAATTGGACAGTGAGTTTAAGGACAGAGACTGGAGTGCAAAACAGAGAGAACAGAAAAAAAAGGTCTGAGCTCAGGAAATTAGACAGTGTGGCACCATACATATGCACAAGGAGAAGGGACTAAATTCAGCTAAGGTCCTATGGTTTTTAATCATATTTTGTTATTTAAATAATTTATTTAAATTTAAARCAAAACACTGACTCTTGATGTAGTTTATATAGCTACTATTATCAACGAACACAGTGACTTCTAGCCAGAAGGGAACAGACCTGTCTATTTATATTATTAGAGAAAGACTTATTCACTAAGCAAGAAACGACATTACTAATCTAACGKGCTAGATCTCCGTTGTCCAGGTTACGGCTGAGTGACTGTGCCATGAAAAGGAGATGGGCAGCCTTTCAGACRGAGGAAGTGGAGAAGACAATGCTGCGCTGTATTCTTAGCCTCACCTCAAGAAAACCACCAGTCATTCAGCCAGGAGTCAAAGAGACCCRAAGGAAAGAGGAGTCAGAAGACAACCGTATCAGTGTGTTAACTCTGGGACGTTTCAGTACCCCATCTCAAGTAAAATACATCTTTTAACATAATGCCATATTTTTGGTTGAAGGAGTTAAAATACAAGTATTCAAATGTTATAAAATACTTTGTGGAGRAATTCTTCTGCCAAAACCTTCAGATAAGTGAGTCGAAGTCTAAGCTTGCCTTTCTATTCTGGAGTCTATATTTTAGTGGCCACTGTGTTGCTATAGCAACAAAGACGACTGGTGATTTAGAAACTGGTGGATGTGACAACTTGCTATTTAGAACAATGCTACTAATAAAAGTGGCTAAGGGAAAGCATTGTTTAACACAAATGTTTGTGTTTTCGAACAAAAAAAGGCTGTTCATTTATTTCTGGTTTTGCAGCTGGACTATTAGCTGTATTCAGTTAGTCTAGTGATGAATAAAAGATAGAAACATGACTCCTCTGCTTTTTGGGATGTCTGTACCCTAGAGTGCAGTCACCCCACCCCCTTTCACAATGCGTATGTGTATAAATACAAAGCCTCAGATCTGATTAGCTTTGCTGAAGATTCGACAAGGGTGACGTAGCCTTTTAAAACAACAGTATGTTTTATCCATAATAAAAGCAAGAGTAAAGATTCTGATGGAGTACTATTAATCTGGTCTTCAACTCTCCATCCATTCAAATTCTGCTGAGTTTAACTGGACGTAAAGGTATTCTTTGTAAACAAAGCCTGTAAACTACTCCTCATTCATTTATTTAATCATATATTAGTTACTATTGACAACTTTTAAGTATTACAGATACATGAAAGAATTAACAATTAAATTAGCAAAACTTTCTTCCCATTTGCAACATTTTTCCTGTCTTCACCTTAAAAGCTCCCATAAACATTATGTTTCTTAATTATTTGCTAGAAGTTGCACAGGAAATTGTAAATTTGACTTTTTTTCAGGTATAGTAAAAAAAAAATAGCAACTGGTCTGTGCTGCTTGTAAATAAAAACAGCAAGCAATATTCTAATTCCAGAAATGATCATATGTGAAAGAATAATCTAGGGAAAAAAGACTCAGAACGTCCCATCGGTTGAATCACCAATTCCAAATAAAAGCAAAATCACTGTACTAAGGTACAATGCTACCCTCTATATTAATCTACAGCYTCATTGTCCTTCGTTTTCCTGGCAGCCTTTGCACTGCGAAGGAGGGGGGATTTTGCAACATAATACCCATAACACTAAATACAGAGGGATATTTCCAGATGAATTTTACATGTAGTAATAATCATAGTTTTATGGGTCAGGAAGTTCAGAAGATTAGTGTGTTATGGCTGCAGTTCATAAAAGCGCTTGTGTAAGAACTTTCACATAGCAATCTAGTGAGATAAGCTGCGAACAGCTTTACATTAAGTTCTTTTATGATAGTTAAAGTTTGAGAGAAGTAAAGAGACCCCAGGTATTAATTTACCTAAAGAACAGCTGCTTAGAAAAGGTTGCAAAGTGTCCTAATACTTGGTGTAATAAAACCATCGCACCTCCAGTTGCCAGCTCTTTCTCTCCATGCTTCTGTGATGTTGCCATTAACAAGAATTGCGTCCGTGGTCTAAACTTAGCTAAAAATTTATGCAGCAAAAAAACATATCAAACAAAATCTGTGTTTTGACTCTCTTTTGAAAAGGCCGAAAACCATGATTACATGTTTGCTGTCTAGGTTAAAGCAGTATGAAACTTGCTCCGTTTCAAGCTCTCCCTTAGAGAACACCATAATGCCTGAAAATCGGGTTTTATTGTGATATGTTAATATCCTTTAAATTTCTCTCTCATTGCCTGAGCTCTATCAGTTAGGCACTTAGAAAATGTCTGCTCTTGATGACTGCAATGACTGTAAAAGTAATGTGAGCAGTGCAGGCTGTAAAGACATTACACTTCATAGCTTTTGAAAGCTGGTCTATARTGTGCGTCTGCTGCATTTTACCAYAGAAGTGACTGCATTTCAGTGCTCAGTAAACTGATATTTTAAAATAATCTGGAAAGTAACTTGTTAAGACTTCTTTCTTCTTTTCTAAAGAAYACTGAGATGCTTAGAATGAAGAAAAAATTTAATTATAAAGCCAAAACATATTCTGAAGAGACTCAGACATACTTTTGAACACTCTTCTGTTCATTTGAGCACATTAAACAAAAATATACACTTTTAAAAGTATCTTTACTGATTAAAGATATCGATGAGAATAAAAGCAAGAACACAGCAACACTGCTTTACTTGAAACTATCACACATCAGACATTAGGGCTAAAATTTTGCGTATCAACAGAAACAACCTACATACCGTGTTAAAGTAAAATTTAAAAACAAATCTGTTGTACTTATACACAATTGGCAATCATAGGGAAGGTATTTCTAATTAAATCCAGAGGAATAATGGAATCGCACAACTCCACATAAAAAAAAAAAAATGTAGCAAATATACCCTAGCTGCTATAATCCTGTGAAGTAGGTTTTCTCTGCAGTTTTAAAGAGAGCTTGGGAGCCTGGAGAAGTGGATCTGCAAAAAATGAAGATCCATTTTTGAATTCCTCTCATTCYGCAGAATGGAAAGGCACAATATTTGCAGACTGATCACGGGCATACACTATGAAATACTATATTTTCGCATCCTTAAGCCTCAAGGGTCAGATTCCTCTYTTGTATTAGAGAACTCCCTGAAAGCAGGGATTATACCATAGTGGGTAGTGTCCAAATTTCATTTTTATAAGGAAAAATATGAAGCCTGGAATAATTTAGGACTTGGCTAAGATTATTTGTATAAGTTGTGTTGTACAGAAGTAAAAGAAACCATCAGTATGCATAGGGACTGAACGATCATACATGTCGGGAAAGATGGTAAGATTTCTCTAGTCCATGGCCAGATTTCCCAGCAACTGATCTAGTACTAACTTTATCAGGTAAGATTTCACATTGCACAACCAACCTAACAGTAAATGAGTTTGTCTCCTCCTGCTGGAGATGGTGCCACTTGTTTCTGTAAAAATGCTGCTCATATAGACTCTTCCACTCACGTTGCTGCCCTTAAAGAGAAAATTATCTACTGCAATCACAGTAGAATTTCAGGTGTATGCTGCCAATGATTGCTGGTACTTCTACAATAATAGATTCCTGACACTAAATGATGTTTCTATTTAAGTCAATTGCAAAATTTTTCATAGACTTCAAGAGTCACGATTTCAGCCCAGAACAGAATGTGCACACTGAAGGACAAGCTGAATATGTTTAGAATAAAATGAATGATTACTGTATTGATAATGCGTTATGAAGATAGCATAAGATAGACTTAGGATCTATTTCCTAAGAATGACCTTCCACTGACCAACTGTTCAAGAAAATCACAACTTCACCCAGTAAGGTGACATGTATGCCTGATAGAGAAAAGACTATTTCCATAAAATATGTGATAAAAATGGTTTTATAACATTTTATATTTAATTAAAAGATGGTCTAAAAAAATTCCAATAGCCCACACTGAGCACTTCTGTTGACACAAGTGTTTGTTAGGTATACTTTTCACTATACATATTTCAAATAAATGACATCAGAGTAAATAAGCATAAATGGCTACTTTCTAGTGGCATCAGAGAAAGAGAAAGGCAATTGGAGATAATCCAATAAAAACTGAAGATGCGGAGTAGTGATGCAGCTTGCAGGCTATTATCTGAGAGGAATTACAAATAAACTCTAGCAGTTATACTCACTTGATCCAGGGACAAGCATTTGTTCCAAAATTTAAACCACACCACCAAGTCAAATTTCTTGAGTGAGAAATTTTATCACTGTTCTTACTATATATGCACCTATATCTAWTTTTTTTGCAAGTACAGCAAATAAATTACATGAAAAATCTATTAAACATAACTATAAAATTAACAGATATATTCTATAGTGGTTTACATGATGTATATTATATATAAAACATGGTTCTATGATATGAGTAATAAGAGTCTATATAAACTGACAAGAAATCTGRTCTTAAAATGCAAACAGTCAAAGTAGTAAAACAAAAAGTGAAATTTCATTAACATTGTTTTAAATGCAATTTCCTTCTCCATGCCATAAAACTTAGTCCTCTAATATAGCATTGCAAATCAGATTTTAACATACATGTCATTGACTAAGGAGGAGAATTCTATTCCTCCAGTCTAAACTACTGACTAGAATACAATTTTACTTTCACAATTTTACAAGACTTCACTGTCTTCTGCAGCCATTAAGATTTAAGCTTGCTCTCTAACATACAAAAGAGTTATAAAAATAGTGCAGCTCTCAAGTCTGTTGTCTTTTCAGGTATCTGAAAAAATGCTTTGGGATGGATATAGGACATGAATGATCTCATATATTTACAGTCTGTTTCTTGAGCTTACTAACATAATGTCTTCATCAACAAGGAATATAGTACAGAACAGAAATGCCAGATATGAAAGAAGTTATTCAAATCTATAATCTAGGTGCAATATTCTTCATGGCCAATGAGGTGGAAAATAGTCCGGAAAGAGATAAACTTTGAGTTACAGCTTCTCTGTGTGTCAGCTTGCAGGATCTGGCAACTATTTAAGAGGGCTACGCTGAGGGTTGGACTAGATGATCTCCAGAGGTCCCTTCCAACCTTACCATTCTATGATTCTATGAAGATGTGCCGAGGAACAAGTCAAATACACCATGAACTACACTGGTGCAATTTGAATAAGCAGCCTTCAAAGTAGCTGTAGTGTGGCATTGATTCCCTCCCCCCTTCCAGAAAAATACTAAGATAGTCATTAAACTTCCATGGCATATACTGTAAAAGTACTGCTGTCAACGGTACATATCTTAGTCAAATCCAGTTCAGTTACGATTAGTACCGTTCTCCTACTGTCTTAATTGCTTTGGCCTCCCTCATTAGATAAATCCCTACATTTACARTTGTTTATTGTTGCTGTGGCTCTTAAAAAGGTAATATTTTCTGCTAGGAAAGTAAACTTGTTTATCCTAATTAAATAAAGCATAACTATTATATCAAGCCATTATAGTTTGATCTTTAGTGTTTGCAAGTCCTCTGTATTACTCAGTCTGCAAACAGTCAACCTATATAATCACTTTAMCTGAGTAATGAACAAAGAACAGGATAAAAACTCAACTTCATTAAAAATCAATTATGATTTATTTTGAAGTCCATCCACATTTTTCTAATAAAACAAAGGGATTTATTTCACCTGTACAATAGAAGGATGTTCCAAAATCTGCATCTAAGCTAAAAGACATGCCTCTGCTTCAAATTATCTTGTAAAGTCTTTCCACTCTGAGTTCTGAACATGCTTTCCAATATAGTCTTCTCATGTTATTCTTGCTGCTACTGCCTGTCAAACATACTTACCTGCCATTTCCACATTCACAACGGAATATTAAGGCAACACAGAATTTCAGGTATGTCCCATCCCTGGCAGGGTTGTGTATTTCTGCATATGAAAAACACTGARTTTTCTTTCAATTTATAATCTTCCCAACATAGAAGGTGACTTACTCAAACCACTTACCTATAAGACAGTAGCTGTAACTAGTGAATAAAATTCACTGGTGAATTTAAACAAAATCCTTGCCTTGCTTTACATTTTATGGTTTTGTGAATAAYGCAGACAGCTCTATGGACTCAATATTTTTGCTTATTTGGAGATAGAAATTCTTAATGAAGCAGTAAAGGAATTCCAAGCTTGCCAGACAGAGCACTGAATTTGAAACAATACTTGAAAACTGCAACTGATCAGAAATATGCCCTGCATGAAACTCTTTTATTATCTCATAAACATCTGTTGTAATTAGAACTTTCACACACGAACTTCTGACCTTTACTAAACCCTAATAAAACTGTAGCTTTAGATCAYTTGAGTTATATTATATGTATGTCCTACAGATTAGAGTACTACAGGATAAATTTCAAGTAGCACATATATCAGCTTCATGGGAGTTTGACTTGAACAAATTTCAGCCTGCAGAAACTACTCTCATCAAAAAGCCCTCATTTTAGCTGCAGGGACAGTAATTTTTTCAGTGCTCAAAATTATTCCTGCAGAGGGCAAACACTCTTCCCTTCGGGAGCACAGAAAGCCCCCATGGGTGATACATTCTGCTTTTATTCCTCTAGATTGACATGAAGATGGTCAACATTTTGTTTCGACTCTGCAGTGTGCCAGTCAGCTTTGCCGTGGTTGCCAGTGCTCCCAAATGACGACGACTCAGACAACACATTGCTACATTCATCTTTGCTCTTTCACGGATGCTCAGCAGAAACTGCTTCAAGGAGAAGCAGTGACTGCGATCTTAGCGAGGGATGCCAGATTCCCTCCTCATGGTGAGCTGCTCAGATTAAAACCCAGTATGTGACTGGGCAAATTCGGTTCATGGTTTCCATTCCAGGGACAAAGGTCCCCATGGACCCCATGAGCCATGGCAGCTACAGTGCAGAAGAGTACAGGATTTGGGARGGAGACGATCTGCAGAAGGGCCTACAAAATTTAGGGGATGCATAATTGGGCTGGTATAGCAACAATTCTTTCGCCTCTTACTTACGAGCTGAGAGGCTCAGCTACGATGGTGACTGCACAGCATAAGAAGGTGCCTACCACAGACTAAGTGTATGAGCAACCATTTGACMCCTGCACTCAAGTCTGATGAAGCTTTTTGCAGGGCATAGTGAACTGCAGGTAGGTACACCATTCCCTAGCTATTCCCTGCAGGCAGCACACTGGTGAGAGAATTTGATGATGCAAAATATCTCCAGGTGTGCTGCTAGGTCTTTGAAARGGAACATTTCCTTACCAACTTTCCTTGTTCTTCTCAAGCCCATACTGGCTAGRGTGTGGGAAATTCAGCAAGTCCTCCTCCTTAAAAATTATTAAAATCATTATTTTTTTCCCTGGAAGACCAAATCATTTTAATTGCCACAGGAACTACAACAGTTACAAAACATGCAAAATGAGCTGCAACTTGAGCCTTGAGAAATTGAGGACTTGAGAAAACTAACAGCAATAATAACAAAATATTGATGTGGCAAGCTATTGCATTTAACAATCATTTTCTCTTAAAACTGAGCTACTTATTTCAAACATCTGTACCTTACAGGGCGCAGATTATCTGACATCTGATATTGTTATCAGATACCTGAAAAACTCATCTGACAATAAGACCTAAATTATATTCTTTCAGCTGCTCAGAGAC
>NW_028185816.1:6396468-6403352 GCF_003343005.1 Rhea americana
ATCCTGCCCCTCCACTCAGCCCTGGGGAGGCCTCATCTCGAGTACTGTGTCCAGTTCTGGGCTCCCCGGTACAAGAGAGACATGGAGCTACTGCASAGAGTCCAGCGTAGGGCTACGAGGATGATCCGAGGGCTGGAGCACCTGCCCTATGAGGAACGGCTGCGAGAGCTGGACCTCTTCAGCCTGGGGAAGAGAAGACTGAGGGGGGATCTCATCAATGTGTACAAGTACCTGAAGGGAGGGTGTCAAGGGGATGGGGACAAACTATTTTCAGTTGTCCCATGTGACAGGACAAGAGGCAATGGGCAGAAATTGAAGCACAGGAAGTTCCGCCTGAACGTGAAGGGGAATTTCTTCACGGTGAGAGTGACGGAGCACTGGACCAGGTTGCCCAGAGAGGTTGTGGAGTCTCCTTCTGTGGAGATATTCAAAGCCCACCTGGAGGCAACCCTGTCTACCATGCTCTAGGTGACCCTGCTTGAGCAGGGAGGTTGGAGTAGATGAT
This sequence comes from Rhea americana, assembly GCF_003343005.1. NCBI lineage: Eukaryota > Metazoa > Chordata > Aves > Rheiformes > Rheidae > Rhea > Rhea americana. Next base: position 6,396,974 of record NW_028185816.1, read on the forward strand.
CTCCAGAGGTCTCTTCCAACCTCATTCTGTAATTCTGTGATTCTGTGCTTAACAGTAAATATTTCTATTATATACCTTATGAACTATGTTAAATATTTAGCCTGGATCGATAGAAGACAATTCTTCTATCTTTTCCCATGATACTTTTTAAATGTATTTCACTTAAGCAATAAGCTGAAAACAGATCTCAAGGGCGTCAAAATAGTATCAGAAAAATCAATACAGCTATAAATATAGARGGCATGGCTACACTGTGTTATGAAGCATTGTGCATAGATCCCTGAAMTGGTGCTGCTTTATGCTTTGCAGATGCACATCTGAAGATACTAAAGTGGGTTGGATGCAGTGCAGATTCAGCATGACAGGCAACTTCAGTTGTCACATTATTACATATTATAGGGCAACTTTTGTTTCTAAGGTGTTTTTTTGTAGAAATGARTTTTTACAGCTAGACCCTCTCAATCTTTGGGCTAATTTCTACTTGTCTTATTCAAGTTAGTCAGTCATTCAGGAAGACAAATGGCAACTGTTTTTCAATTGGACATGATGAAATGAGAAATGCTAGACATCCAGATGTGTAGGAAAGAAGGGAAGAGAAGAAACACATGCAGCACTGCAAGCCACCGTTCAGCAAGATAAAAGTCCAGTCTTCCTAAGTGATCAGAAATGCCATGGTGACAAGATGCAAAGCATTGATCTAATATAAACACAGCTCTGACTCAAATGTGTTCAAAAACTATTGAAGGAGTAAGTTTTCTTTTTGGCAGACTTTATTTTGATTCAGAGATAGCATGTCCACACTATTCCACCTTTATGCAAAGTCAGGTATTATCTGTCATGCCACAGTTGGCATAAAGTCAGTATAAAACAACTCAAATTTGTGCACCAATAAAAAATGCAATCATATACCTATTCTTGACTTGGATGAAATTTGCTTAGTTGACACTATCCAGCTCTGATTGCAGAAGCATGCACTAATTACCTAACACCAGGTTAATTATTATCATGCATCATTGCATTATTATGCATTCATGCACTCTTTTGTTTCCTTTAATTTTCATTATAATCAGGTGCAACAATAGATGTTGTCAGTGCCAGAGGTGACACTAATCCAGGGCTCCTTCCATAAGCATTTCTGGTATGTGTGTTTATCTTCAGTGTGCATCTAGCTTAATATGCCATTATTCATTGTATTTGCTACGTATTTGCACTCTAGAACTTTGCAATATTTTTTAATACTATGCACCATTTTATAAATGAAAATGCTGCTAAGAACAACAACTAAAGTCTGCATTACTGGCTACATGCGCACTGTAATTAACACGCATATATCATCTGTATGCAAATAATGTTATTGAAAATAGTGACTATTAGCATAACAAGTCCTTATTATTTACTGAGATGCAGCTCAAGCAGGCATCCCGCTGAGGTCTAACATCTTTCCTTTAAATAACACCATCTTTTGTTTCTTCTCTTACTCATTCTTCTCTCTTCTTGATGATTAACAGCACAGAAAACAGGGAAACTCCCCTCCGCGCCTTTGTTTAAAGTGGAAAATCTTGTGTGTTTAATTGCCCTCAAACATCTGATCCCGCTCAAAGCTCAGTGGCGTGTCTCTCAGGGTGCTACATCCCCCACCATCACCAGCACTGAATTGCAGGCTGCTTAAATGATCAGTTAATACATGCAAAATCACCTAAACTATTTCTCTCTAATTCCTAACTGAATCAAGTTGCAAGTATTTTGGTTTCTGATTCTTCTCTTTTTTTCAAGGGAGGGACAAAACAGGAAGGTGGCTGAAAAYGGAATTCAACAGTGTAAGGTCATAAACCTTTTTAAATCCTGCCACCCTTCTCATATTGTATTTCTGATGAATTTAACCTTTTAATCACTCCAGCAAGGAAAAGAAACAGATAAGCACAATTTTACTTTTTTCAGTAGGTCTGAACAAAGCTCCTGCATCACTGATGCTGACTCTGTTTCCCCACTCCACTCCCTATCCTGCAAAAGTCCTGGGGTTCCAGGATCTCTGCATGATCGCATAATCTTTAATAGCGTTTCTGTAAGAGCAGAAATCTGCAAAGCTGTTCCTTGCCCAGCAATTCCTTCCCTAGCCCCAGCCCTGCTGGGTTTTGCGCTGCATGTTTGTTCTCTGTGAGGCTACACCCTCTGCTTCAGAGATGGCTGCATTACAGTAATGAAATAATTATCGGGGGGAATGATTTCAATTATTTATCACTTTGCCAAAATTAGCCTTTAGTTTTCCAAGCTGTATGCCCACAAAAGGATGGACWTTGCTCTCAGTAAAAACAGCACAACTATTCCTAAGTATTCTTAGAAAAAATACAGACAATTTTACTATTAAATTATATAGATCTTCCATGAGAAACCCTGCCTTGCAAGATGTATTTTAAATTTGGTTCAGAAAGGCCCTGGAGAACGGGGGCAGTAAGTCAAGAAGGGGAGCTGAGAAAGCATGTGGAAAGTGAGCGGAAACCAGAAAAGGAAAGGGAAAACAGATTTAGATGGAAACTCCAAAGCGGAAGGCAGGACCAGCTGCACAAAAGCAACAGAACGGTGACAAGAAGCCTCCGCTATAACCGGAGAACYTAGACTTCAGCCTCAATTCTTTCCATCCCACTTCTGTGACCTGATAGCTCCACAACAGCCGAGAGTTCAACAGAAACCTTCCAGTATCTTCTGTGAAACTGCTCCATTTCCAGCAAATAATTTGCTGGGACACAGAGATAATCAAATATTCTTAAAGGATCCACTCAAATATAGGAGGCCAAAACTGAGATCCCTGCTGCAGTGAGACACGGCACAGACCTCAACCTGACTTGTCACATTAGAACTTTAACCACTGTATTACTACTCCGTAATACTCTTGGCATTTTTCTCAGAAGCAGGGGACAGAAAGTAYCTTGCATAATTTCTGCTTATCCCAGTGCAATAATAAAACAAAATTAATTTTAAACAAGCCCCTCATCTCTCCATCCTATTTCAGTATCGGCWGAATGAGGCTGTCTTTTTAAGGCTGAGCTGTAAAACGGTGATTCGCATTGCTCTCACCACATTAACAAACTAATACTGATAAAGACAGTTCTATCTCAGTGAATTTCTCTAGAAGTAGAGTGTGGCCACTGGATATTTTTGTTGAGAGATTTCAATGAGGTGAACTGCAAGAAGGATGATGAAAGGATAAAAATCATTAGATGAAACCAAAAAGAAAAAAAAGAAAAAAAAAGAGGAAATCTCTTTTTGTCTGTTTTACTAGTTGGATTAAYGCAAGCATTTGTATTTTGCATCATAACATGCACACCAGTGCACACCTAACAAACAGCAAGGAAAGTCCTTGACTTCAATATTAATAATTAAGTATCTAAAGATGCATCTGGAAAATGTCTCTTTGGTTAGTTATACCACTTTCCCATTAACGTGTGATTGTGCTTTGGTTCACATAGATTTAAAAGACCCAAAGGACAGACTTCCRAGAGGCTAGTTCACAGGTCAGTAAATCCCAGAGAGTTTTCCTGTATAATCAGTCTGTATTTTTCCTGTGTCAATTGACTCCAATGTACTTAGTTACAGTTACAACACAGTACTATTCCTGAAAATATCCAAAGAAAATTTTATTTTCCTCCCACAGYCCCACCTAGCCTTGCTTAGCCCAAYCATAAATTACCATTGGTTTTCATTTATTTCTTTCTACAATAATCCCTTGTTCTTAAATCATTCTGATAACATATATATTGCCATAGTAAACTTAACTGTATCACCATGTATTGCAAGTTCACTCATTCCAACAGTCTTAAAATATAAAAGTGAAATCAGAGACTGATATTATTTATCCAAATTGGGGAGGAGATTCAAGTATTTCATGGACAAAGTTGGATTTCWGTAATTCACTGAGGAAAAGGTAGACACTTCTCAAGAAAGCTRTGTGTTGAAAGCACTGTGCATTGCTTGGAAAGAGATAAAATGGTTGTAAGAGAAAGCAATTTGATAGTATAGAGGAGATGATGTAGGAAAGGTAAAATAATTGATTCAAATACGACTAGAATTTATGGTGGTAGGGAGAGAGGAAAACATATGGTATGACTCACAGGAAAGTGATCATTTTATCAGTCACATGTTTAGCTCATTATAACTAATGTAGGGTCAGTCCATAAAACATGGCTAGAGAGAGAAGCTGACTGTTGCTGAATTGAAAAATGGTCAGAAATTATTGCAGAAATGGAACCAACTTCTAAGCCACAACATGGAAGTCATCTCTGATTCTACTTTCTGGATGTTGGTGTTGGAGGCAAAAAGGAACAGTGTTCTTTGACCAAAACCGACAAACTATTTCAGGTTGCCGTATGGCATATTTGTTTTTAACCCACATCTGACAAAGAAGTGGCTCAGCAGACACCATTAGAAGTCAGGTTACACAAAACCTGTACATTTACTCCAAAGAATTTTAACAGAAATTACAACAAACTATTTTATAACCTGATTTAATTTGAAATCACAATCTTATTTCATAAAATTCCTGTCTTCCTTTTTGCAAGCATATTTGAGATACTAGATATGTATAAACGAAGATTTCCTACCACTCCTAATCCATCTCATGAGTCCTTCTGTTCCRAAATGCTCTCATTGCACAAATGGACACGCTCGCTCTAAGTACATTTTCTATCTAGGATATACATACAGTCCCAAAATAGGGATCAAGTGGAATGTAAGTCCACTTGAGGTTATATCCTGGTGAACATAACCTCAGTGAACATCACTTACCACAGAGCACTCATATCTTTCTCCTACAAGCTCATGTTGGTGATTTTTCCTTGTCTTTTCCCTCTACTTTATTTCTACAGAGTTACATATTTGTCTAGAGGTACATTTCTGGCGATTTTATGATAATATTCTATTTATTCCTTCTGCATTCAAATGCTCAGTTCTAATTTTGCAAATACAACTTTCTGTTTCGAACATCTCTGAAAATAAAAATACTTTTGCATAAAAATACAAATGAAACATAAAATTGTGCATGTGCATATCAGACAGCATCAAACAGCACCAATAGTTTCAAAGAGATGTTTAAAGCATTAAGTCATGTTATRAAGATATTCCTAGATCAAAGTTTCATAAAAAGAGTAAACCAATCTTGCCAACGAACATGAAAAGGGGAATAAAAAAGCTTTTTGAACACTCCAGGTGGTTTACTCATTTCCCCCAAACCAAAATGAATAAATTAGTTGATATATATGAAAACAAACTGAAACTAACAACATAATCAGAGACAATAAACTTAAAAGTTAAAATTAGATTTATATATATATATATATATGTATGTATAACTTGAGGCTGATGACAGCACATGGCAACTCTATAGTAACTGCTGAGCTGCGCCTTTGTCAGTTAAGAAACAGAAAAGAAGATCACACAGCTAAGAAGAGCTGATCTCAAACCTTGGACTTTGCTCAGGCACTAGTCTGACTTCTAATGTTCAGCACTGATCTATCTTCTGGCTACTTATTGACCACTTATAATTGGACACACATAAACACAGCTTCTAGTAATACAGTAGTTCCTTTAGGCTCCCTGCACTAACTGTGCACAGAGGTTTTGTACTATTCCAATGCCACTTACTTACATCAAATYAACTAGTCTCAAATTGCAAAAGTCAGTGAAATTAAAAATGGGGCTTTTGGGGGGGTGAGTATAGCAAAAACTTTTAGTAATAAAAATAAGTCAGACACATTCTTACAATATTGCTGTAATAGGGCAACACAGCTCAAAGAGTTTCTAGTACAGACTATGCAAGTATTTATCCTGGCCTCATGTATATTTAACAGTACAACATAAGCAACATAAGATTGTCATGTGAAAACCCTAATGACTGTTTATACAACAGCACAGAGTATTTAAGCACCATGCAGCTGCCTTAATATCTAAGCCTCAGGATGTTGGGGCTCAGCTCAGAGCTAGAGCAAAGTTACTACTTGTTCTGTGGAGTCTCAACTWCACTGTGAATCCAATAGCTGTCATAAAAAGGTCACAAAGTCAGCTTATCACCCTGCTGGAAAATCCCTAAACTATGAGAAAACTGAGGAATGGTGAAGAGCAAAATAGGACTCAGTGGCAAAAACAGTGGTGACCCCCAAGATACAAAAGTTTGTTGGCCATTGTGGGCAGTTATCATGACACCAAGAAAAGGTCTGATTTAAATGCAGTATCTCCCAGAATCCCAGGGCAGCAAAAATAAAATTATGCCATTTTGTCCCTGCCACTCCCACTGCACTCCTGCTGCAAAACACATGGCAGCTRCTCTCTAGAATTGAAACGTCATTCAAAAGAGCAGAGGCTTCCATCATCTTTGAGAGCTCCTGGAGAA